>NC_044304.2:162480001-162780001 GCF_007474595.2 Lynx canadensis | reverse complement strand
CTCAAGCTAAAGATGGTATGAATTTCTCTTCCATAGTGTTTCTGAATCAGTCCTTTTATGGCTTGGCTGGATGTAAATTCTTTCCATTCTTTATTCAGATAAACGAATGTCAACTCAGTTTGCCCTTCTGCACAGAAGTCTTTTACTGTCAGAATCTGGCAACCTCCTTTGTTTATTGCCTCTGGCAGATCTGAGTCTCTGAGAAAAACCTGGCCCATTTACAAGTCACCTCCACGGCTCTTCCTCAGCCCTCCCCTCACTCCCCCCTCTTCTGCCCCAACAGCCTCACAGAGTCCCGGGATCTTTGGATTTCTCTTCTGCAGGAAATCAGAAGTTACGTCATTCCTGCTTTTTGTTTAAAACAAAACAAAACCCAAAAGCAATTTGTTTATTTGAAAATACAGCTAAGATCAGTTTTGAGGTATTTGGTTTTTATTTTATTTTATTATTTTATTTTATTATTTTATTTTAATTTAGAGAGAGAGAGAGAGAGAGCGCACAAGCAGGGGAGGGGAAGAGAGGGAGAGAGAGAAACTCCCAAGCAGGCTCTGCACTGTCAGTACAGAGCCCAATGCAGGGTCAAACTCACAAACTATGAGATCGGACATGATCCAAGATCAAGAGTCAGATGCTCAACCAACTGAGCCACCCAGACGCCCCTTGAGGTATCGGTTTTGATGGGGAAAATGAGGATATACATCTGGAAATGACTCTGAGACTTTGAGATAGAGATAGGCAAATTACCTCAAATTTATCTCATTATTATTATAGTAAAACTGACTTTTTTTTCCCTGTGAACAGTTCTGTGAGTTTTAATGCATGCACAGATTCATGTAATCAACACCATGATCAGGATAAAGAATAGCACCATCACCCCCAAAACTCCCTTGCACTACACCTTGTTTAGTCACAGTTTCTGTTCCACATTGTGCCTGTACTCAACAATTACAAAAAATATTGTGCCACTTCCTCTGGCCATCATGGTTTCTGATGAGAAACCACAGAAATTTGGATCACTCTTCTTTGTAGGTAATGGGTCACTTTTGTTGGGTTGTTTTCAAGATTTTTCCTTTGTCTTTAGTTTTTAGCAGTTTGATCCTGATATGTCTGTGCTTGCTTCTTGGAGTTTGTTCTGTGTAGGGTTCACTGAGCTCCCCGAATCTTGAGGTTTATGGCTTTCACCAAATTTGAGAAGTTTTCAACCATATTTCTTCACACAAGCAAAAGTCATTCTTCTGGATAGCTTTCATTTACCTCTCCAGATAGTCTTTCCACCTTTCTCTAGCCTTCTGTGTGCCCCAAAGGAGAGTCTCATATTGATCACATCAGTAAGCTCTCGTGTTCTATGACTTCCCACTGGGTTTGGCCAATAGGAAACACTAGCAAGAGATCGGAGGGGGGTACTTTGGGTATTTACTTGCCAGGATTCCTCCCTGAAAGTTCATCTCAGGCTGGCTGTGTCTCTCTGGGAAGGGGACAGCTCAAATCAAGCACCATCTCTGTCAACTTTCTCGGTGTCTGGCTGAAACACAGCAATTGCTTCCTTTCCTCATCTTTCGGGCTGAGAAGTAATGATACCCTCCCTGATCCCCCTAGGTTAAGGACCCCAGTATGGCATGATCACATACAGTTCCCTACAGTTTGCTGGCACCCTTGTACATAGCCCCTTTATCAAACAATTCTCAAATGATCCACTTCGAGTGTGCTGTCCATTTTTTGCATGGACCCTGACAAAAAGAGTGGTTTTTTTGGGACCACAGTTGGCCTGTCACCCCCACCATTCCTAAGGACTCATCACCCTTGAGCAGGCAGCTGTCTCTCATTGTTCCTACAGGTTTTGGTACTTTTCCGAGTTGGGCATCCTGAAGAACAAAGGTCCATTCAATTTTTGCTGATAGGTTTTACATCAATAGATTTGATGAATGACTTTTGCACTAGTCATTATTGCATATTGTTTTGAAATTAACTCAAGCAAAGGAAGTCCTGATATGTACTTTTTATTGTGATTATATCATTCAAACAGAAGGGGGAAGAAAATGTTTATGTGCAATTTTTGTAATCATAATCATAATCATAATGCGTCTACCACCTAGTTTAAGAAGAAACTATGACCACTACTGCAGACCTCTATGCAATTCTCTGTAGACACACTTTCCCCCTCCCCATTCCTGATTCCCCTACCCTGGTTTTCCTCTTATCCATCTCCCTGCTTTCCTTTTTAGTTTTGAGATATGTAGGTATAAATAACACATTCTTTTATTTTGAAGTACTGAGGGGCAAGTACGAAGAAGCTGGGTGTGTCAGGAATGGTCAAGACGGCCATCCCTGCGTGAAGATCAGAGACTGGATTGCCCTCCAGCAAGTCATGGGAACCCTTTCTGACAGAAGTCGGTACAGAGTTAGGAGCAAGTCTAGGGAAATGTAGAAGTCACCAGATCTGAGGCTGCTGCCAGGGCTGTATCATGGGCCAGAAGGAATATGGTCAGTGGGTCACCATAGCTCACCTCCCACTCACTGGGCTTGGACAGAGCAAAGCAGAGCCCTTCTTTAGGGGGTGACAGGACCGTCCTCGGCATACCCAGGTGGTAGGATACTAAGGGGACATGCAGAGGATCCAGACAACTCAAGGAAAATAAGAACCCGACCATTTCAGTCTTTGGTCTGATGCTGGTTGATCATACCCCACTTTTCTTCTATGACTCATGTTATCCACGTAGGCCCAAACAATGCTTCTTTAAATATATATAACCAGGGGCACCTGGGTGCCTCAGTCGGTTAATTGTCAGACTCTTGATCTCAGCTCAGGTCGTGATCTCACAGTTCATGAGCTCTGTGGTGACAGCATGGAGCCTGCTTGGAATTCTCTCTCTCCCTGTCTCTCTCTGTTCTTTCCCCACTTGTACTCTGTCTGTCTCTCTCTCTCAAAATAAATAAACTTAAAAAAAAGATGTATAATCAGCTTTCAATTAGCTATAATCAAGTTGTGCTTTCCAGCTTCTGCTCTGGGAGATACTCAGTCTTTTTTTTTTTATGTTTATTTATTTATTTTGAAAGGTGGGGGGAGGGACAGAGAGAGTGAGACAGAGAATCAGAAGCAGGCTTTGCTTTGTTCGAACAGAGCCTGTCTGACACAGGGCTCGAATTCATGAACTGTGGTCAGATTATGACTTGAGCCCAAATCAAAGGTTGGATGTTGAACTACTGAGCCACCCAGGTGCCCAACATACTCATTCTTTAGATGAAGGATTTTATCCACAATATGCTGACTAGACAGGCTTAGCTCTCACTCTTTTGAGGGGAATTGTATTAATTAGAGTAACATCTGGCTGTAAGTGACAGAATATGTAAAATAACCCAAGTTTCTTTCTCACATAAACACTTAGGTGAGCAGCCCAGGATTGAGTATGTTGTACTATGGGTTACACTTTTTCTGGCCTGTTGTTCTCCAATGAATGGACTCCAGTCCCAAATCACCTTCTGGTCTAAGAAGGCTTGCTCTGGACCCAGCTATCACACTTGCATTCCAAACATCATGAAAGAGGGCACAGTGGGAAGAGGACACAACCCCTCAACGGGTGCTGCAGGGAACTGCACGTACTACTTTCTCCTAAATCTCATTGCCTAGAATTGAGTGACTTGATCATACTTTGCTGGAAAAGAGATTGAGAAATCTAGTCTGCATTCTGAGAAGTTATGTGCCCAGTTAACACCCAGGGGGCCTATTATAAGGAATAAAGGAAAAATGAAAACTGGAGAACAATACTAATCTCTGAGGAAGGGCACCCCATTGCTATTTCTAGGCACAGCAGACCACACCTTCTACTGTGCCTGCACAGTTCAGGTCCACTGATGGCTTAGCTCTGGTCTCCCTAATGCAAATCTAGAAGTTCAAAGGAGGGGATAGTATTTCCATTTGGGGATGTTATTTTACCTCCTTTGAGGGAAGGAGGAGAGAGGATTTGGGGATTGGTGAGTACTTTCTGTTCTCCCCAATTTTGTCTCTAGTAATCCACATTGCTTCGACAAATTTGTACTGTGGGATGTCCAATTTTTTAGACAGTGTTATATTTATATTTATCACTCAATCCTTACATTAACCATGGGTTTTAGGTACAATTGCCTCTGTTTTACTTTATTTTTTAATTTTTAAAGATTTAGTTGTTTTTGAGAGAGACAGAGAGACCGCAAGCGGGGAAGGGGCAGAGAGAGGGGCAGGACAGAAGATATGAAGCAGGCTCTGCACTGACAGCAGTGAGCTAGATGCGGGGCTCAAACTCACAAAACTATGAGATCATGACCTGAGCCGAAGTCAGACCCTCAACCGACTGAGCCACCCACGTGCCCCCAATTGTCCCCATTAAAAAAAATTAATGTTTATTTAGTTTTGAGAGAGACAGAGACAGAGTGCAAGCAGAGGAGGGGCAGAGAGAATGGGAGACAGAATCTGGAGCAGGCTCCAGGCTCTGAGCAAGCTGTCAGCACAAAGCCTGACGTGGGGTTCAAACTCACAAACCGTGAGATCATGACCTGAGCTGAAGTTGGACGCTTAACTGAGTCACCCAGGTGCCCTGCAATTGTCCTCATTTTAAAAGTGAAAAGACTATATTGCTCAGGAGGTAATTGTAACTGACTCAATGTTGAGGAGCTAGTAAGTGGCAGTGCTGGGATTTGTGCTCAGGTCTTCTTACTTCTGACCCAAAACTTGTCCATTCCTGCATTATTCTCCCTGTTGTCTCTGGTTTGACTCTGCCAGCCAGGGAGCTGTCTGGTCTGAATGCCTACCTGGTCCAACTCCCTACCCCCCCTTTTTTTTAAATGCTTATTTAGTTTTGAGAGAGAGGGAGAGGGAGGGGCAGAGAGACACACATACACACACACACACACACAGAATTCAAAGCAGGCTCCAGGCTCTGAGCTGTCAGCACAGAGCTCGATGTGGAGCTCCAACTCACAAACCATGAGATCATGACCTGAGCAAAATCAGATGCTTAACCAACTGAGCCACCCAGGCGCCCCTGGTCCAACTCCTTATTTGAGTTTCATGGGACAGTGAGATTGTCTGCTGATCTTGGTCTTTTTTTTTTTAAGCTTATTTATTTATTTTGAGACGGAGCATGTGCACTTCCACACATGCACGAGCAGGGGAGGGATAGAGAGAGAGGGAAAGAGAGAATCCCAAGCAGGCTCTATGCTCAGCACAGCACCCAACTCAGGGCTCTATCTCATGAACTGTGAGATCATGACCTAGCTGAAACCAAGAGTCAGACACTTAACCAACTGAGCCACCATATGTCCCTGTTCTTGGTCTTTTGATCTGTATCAATTTGAGAATTGGCTAAGCAAGAACTAAGAAAGGCTGTTGAGTTTTTGATTGGAATTTCATTGAATTAATGAGTCAATTTGGAGCAAGAAGCCATCTTTACAGAACGGAGTCCTCCCTTCTGTTGACATGGTGTATGAATTTCTATTTATTTAGGTATTCATAAACAGTTTCCATTAATTTTATTAATGTCTTGAATATATAGATTTGATCTTAGGTAACTTACAGTTTCCTTGTTATTGTAAATGGTTTCTTTAAGAAGTTATTTTCTCTTTTTTTTAATCAGTAAGGAAATAATTTTTTTCATAGACAGATATTAAAAGGTAAGCGATCCAAGGCTGGTTTGGCACATGCAATCATGCCATGGAAGGCACAGGCTCCTTGGGTCTTCCTTTGCACCGTCTCCAGCCTGTGGATGGTACCCTCCTCGTTATAAGACAGCTCTTCCAGCTGGAAGTACAGGTTCCTGCTTCTGGGAGAGAATGAGTAAAATGGGAGAAGGAACAAGTTCTGCTGAATTGACCACTAGTGGCCTTTTCTTCTGTAGAATGCTCTCTGCCTTAAAGTCTGATTTTAACAGAGCCAGAGCAATTTAATTCTTATATAACAAAATATTTGTATTATATATAAAATATGTAATTGTTTAAAAATTTTTTTAATGTTTTTATTTTTGAGAGAGAAACAGAGCGTGAGTCGGGGGAGCGGCAGAGAGACAGGGAGACACAGAATCCGAAGCAGGCTCCAGGCTCTGAGCTGTCAGCACAGAGCCTGACACGGGGCTTGAACTCACAAACTGTGAGATCATGACCTGAGCGGAAGTTGGATGCTTTAGTGACTGAGCCACCTAGGTGTCCCTCTTGTGTTTTCTTAATTCAGAAAATTCCTCAGCCTTTATGTCTGATTTTCTATTTACTTTTCTCTTTCTTTCTCTCTATTTCTTCCTCTTGGAATTCTGTCCATACATCAAATCTAAATATCTCTTAAGTAGTTCTCTATTTTCCATTAATTTTTTTCTGTCTGAGCTGCATTTCAGATAAATCCTTTAGACCTATCTTCTAGCTTAGTATTTCTCTCTGCAGCTATGTCTAATTTGTTTACTAGGGTTTTTATTCTAATGACTATAATTTTCATTTCTAGAGGTTGTCTTTGGGGTTAAAAAATCTAATAATTTTTGCCAAGCTCTTATTTTTGCCAATACTTTAATTCCTTTTTAAAATTTCTTTAAACATATTAAGCATGCTATTTTTAGGTAAGAAAATAGCAATGACTGAAGGATTTGTGTTCCTGATTTGATGTTTGTAAATTTATGCTGAATTTCAGTTTCTTTTTTCTTTTCTTTTCTCTTCCTTTCTTCTTTCTTTCTTTCTTTCTTTCTCTCTCTCTCTCTCCATGAAACAGTGTTTTTAGGAATTCTTAGAGGTCCAAGGATGTAGGTGAATTTCTCCTGACAGAATTTGCAATTGGTTTCTGACAGGTGTCTAAGGTCACTACCATCTTGAGGACTTTGAATTCTTTTCTCAGGGTCTCAGATCACCCAAGCAGTAGGAATTCAAGCCCCAAGTCTATATTAGAGTAGATTTGCTTTCATGGGTCTCCAGTCACTTCTTTCACCAAGAGTTTGCTCGTCACATACTTTGATAGGGTGGATTTTCCCCCTAGTTGTTCCCTGAAATTGCAGATTTATATACAGGATTCTTCACTTTGACTCCCCAATTTAAGTGACTCTAGGATTTGATGGCTGCCTTTAGCATGGTTATGAATTGCAGTTTTGGGTTACAGAGTTTGACAGATGCCTCCACAGCAGTGAGCAGGAAACATTAACATAGAGGCTGCTCCTTGCAAGGCCCTGTTCGAAGGACTAGCTCTGGGCTGCCTTCTCCGAATTTGGTTTTTGGAATGTTCTTATACTGATAAGGTTGTTTTGTGTGCTGGAAGCACTGAATTGCATTGTATCAACTTTTCTGGACTGTACAATGTGATTTGAGGTGGACACCTGCTTTTCTTCTGAGAGCCTTGAACTGTGGTCATTGTGCAAGTGGAGAGACTGTCTACGTGAACAGCCTCCAGTAAAAACCCTGGGCTCTGAGACTTCAGTGGGCTTCTCTGAGCAGAAACACTGCATATGTGTTTGTAGGGGTGCTGATAATAGTGACTCCATCTTTGGTCCCCCATCTTGTTCATGTTTGCTAGATCAGAAATGCCAGCCAATGTCGGGATGGAGGAGGCTTGTTTTGGCCCCCCCATACATCTGTTAGAGATAACATAGTTTTTCCCTTTCCTGATGCCCGGGTGGTGCCTGAAGACCTAATAAAAGGGTATCTGTCAATTAGGAGCATATAAACCATCTTAGGTGCATGTGAACCCTTTGATCTCACAACAGAATCTGTGGCCTGAGGTCTGGACTTTGTGGAGAGTAACTTTGCAGCTGTCGTGGACCTCCTGCGAGTATGTTAGCCTGAATAAAACTCTGTGTAAATGCTATGGAGTGCCTCCTTCATTTTCCAGTCTCAAAGTGCCTTCCAAGTTTGGGGGATACTTGATTATCCTTCCCCCACCTTTGAACTGTGTTATTGTCCCTCCCTTACTGGTAGGAGGATATCGGAAGCCTGAACCCAGACTCCTCCTGAGTCTACCTGATACACCTTTGTCCCTGGTTGATACTGCTGTGGACCCTTTTGCTGTAATAAGTACAACCATGAGTACAACCTTGTGCCAAGTTCTATGGATCCTTCCAAGGCAGCACTGAATGTGTGGGTGCTCATAGAAGTCCCAGACAGGCAGATCATAATATCAAGCCTCAGCTCTCTGAATTCATGCTCCTACTTCTATTGTAGCCTATTCAAGTTAGCCATGAATTTAAAAATATATGATTCATATAGTTTCCAGAAGTTCTAGGTATTTTTTTCATGGGGCAACTATTCAGGGTTTGTTCCCTCAACTGTCTTTAAAAGAAAATAATTTCCAAAATGATTACATCTTCTGTTTCTCATTTTTTCCAAACAGCCAAAAAAACCAAAAAACAACAACCCCTCCCTCCCCCAAAAAACAAAACTAATTCTCAGTTTGCCCAGCATTCACTCTGTTAAATCTGAATCGTAGGGAGCAGGGCTCAGAGCCCCCGCTTGCCTCATCCTTTGTACACAGGCACTTGGATGTACAGTTCCAGAACCATCCTCAAAGAGAGGCTACTTTCATGGCCAGTGACTCCAGACCCAGATGGAAGTTTGGGAGAGGGAGGAGCATCTTAGGTTTGCATCAGCTCATTCTCCTCCACCTCTCCCAGCCAAGAGAAATTCCCTGGAAGAATTGTGCAAGAAGCTGGGAGCAACAGTAGGATATTTATTAGCACCACTGCTCAGGAGGGATGGGAAGCAGAGCGGGATGGTGAAGGTGAGTCAGCCAGAAGAGCTTCTGTCACGATCAGTGGGGCAAGGCAGTGGGCACGGCAGTGGAGGCAGGATAGCTGGAGCTGCTGCAGAATCTCTTTTCCCCAGTCTTGTCCTTCTCCCAGGAGCCAGAGGCAGGAACATGCAGTCCAGAAAGAGTCCAGGCTTGAACACTCAGGAAAAGCAAGGCTAGATTTCACTCACATGAAGCAGTTTCTTCTGGTCTGTTTCCTAAGGGAGGCAGAGGGGCAAGATAGCCCAGGGAGAGAAGGTGCAAATCCTTTCCTCCAGGGCAGCTTAGTTCTGGAGCCAACCAGATCCAACACTAGCCGCCTGGTACCTGACGCAAAGATCCCTAGAATCTCACCATGGATGTGGACTTCCCTGCCTTCCTGGGGTCCTTATCGTGGGGACCACTTGATCAAGGAGTGAGGCTCTCTGAACTGGGCCACCAATGGTGTAGAAAGACAGGCATGATGCCCCTTGGGACTCGCTGTAAGGGCTCTTTTCTCCTCCCCAAGCCATGGGCTCTCCATCTCTGTCTCCTCTGGACAGTCTCTCCACCCAAACACAGAAGCATACTTTAGGGACTCACCTTACATCGGAGAATTTTCCAGCAGTACAGACACACGGGGACCAGAGATGCCAGAAGCAGCAGAGCCCAAACCCCCAAGAGCATGGCCTGAAAACTTATGAACAGGACCTGGGGACAGAGGACCAAATCTGTCACCACCAAAGTGCTGCCATCTGTGCTCTGTGCTGTCATGCATTTCCAACCTAGGGTCTCTCTCTACCCCTTCATCCTCAAGTCTGTAGCTTCTTGAGGGGCTGAGGAGGGAGCTGTGCATGGGGGGGTAAACGAGTCCAGCACGCAGAGAGCAGCCAGAAACCCCTCTCATCAGACCTCAGTGTCCTTGTTCCGACAGTGAAGGGCTCGGGCTACGATTTGGTGTCCCAGCAGCCCCAAGGCTTGAGAGGATCAAGGGAGAACATGCATTTAATGTCTTTGGAGTACTTTGCACACTCACAAGGTTAATTCATTTATTATTATTTCAGTGTTTGTATTTTCCACAAATCTATAACACCCACAATCCCAGGAACTATTTCTAGTTTGTTTAATGCCACATTGGTGGTGACACTCGTCAAGCTAGGTGTGGAACAGGTAACACAGCCTTACTCTTGTGTTCCATCTTGGTCTTTCCTGCCCACTGCCAGCTGCACCCCTCCCTCTTGCCCCCCTACCTTCAGCATGTTCAGATAGGAGAGACACAGGTGCAGCCTTCTGACTTCTTCTGGACTCGGAGTGCTGGGGGGCGGGGTGCCCCTGTACCAGGTGCTCGAGGAGACATCACAGATAAAGTCTCCAAAATCAAAGTAGCCCTTATAGAAATTATCAGCCCCAATGATGATAGCAGCAATGGCCGTGGAGAAAGCTGCCAGGGCGAGCAGGGTCCTCAGCAAGGCCTGGTGAGCAGAGGAGGCAGAGAGAGACCTTGGAGACTCAGTGTCTCTGGGAACCCAGTTGGGGAGAGAGGGGTAGGCCCATGTAGCCTATGTGTGTTTGAGCAGAAGGCTTGGTTGGGTGGCCTCCAGCTTCTGGGCCTGGTCCCCACTCCTGCCCTTCCCCAAACTCACCCAGTAGATGCCACCCCGTTTCTCATAAATGAAGGCAACAGCTCCAGCCAGCACAGCCTGGGGAGAGATGGGTGAGAGCAGGGCTAACACAGCAGATACAAGCCTTTCAGCTGCCAGTAACCCCATCAGACAGAGCCAGCCATGGGCTGGTCCTTCCTTGGCGCACTGCAGGTGGGCCTGAAGTTTTGAGCTAAGCTTTGTCATCTGTAGTAAGCTAATGGTGATGGTTGGGCCAGGATCAAACTCTTGAGGTGGCAGGATCCTCTGTTTTAGGGACATTGGAGAGCCCTCCCTCCCTTCTCCAAAACCTTCCTTTTAAAGCAATGGTGCTTTGTGAAAGTTCCAGATGGTGGATGCCCTAGGATATTGGAGAAGCTCTCAGTGCAGGATGAGTCTCTGGGTGCTCTCTAGTCCAGGCACCTGTCCCAGCAGGTGCTCAGCAACCCCACAACCCGGGCTGATAGAACAGGACATCTAGTACGTCATGGTAGACAGAAGGATTCAAATCCTATCTGGCAATTCTAGAACTAATCTGAGTGTTTTGCCTTTGGGTAGATGAGGATGATTACTTTTGGCTCCTCTCTCAATAAATGTGTGTGTTTTGCTATTACTCTGTGAATGTGGGCATGCCAAAGGGCCCCTCAGTGCTACCATGACCTGCCCCCAAGCCCTTGTTGCACACACCCATCTGTTGACATTCATCACTGTCTTTCAGTGACCCCTATTGGATTCCCACTGTGTACAGGGCCCGCACAGGGCACCAGGAAATGATGAAGAGTTGACTTTATCTTGTAGAGTATACACTCTCTAGTATGTTCTTCCTCCTCATCTCAATGCAAGTGTCTGGAAATCAGCTATGTCCTAGAGCCTCGGTTGATGTTTGCTGAATTGGGGTGAAGTGGCCCACCTGGTGGGAGAAGGCCAGGACGGGAAACCAGGATAGCTGGCTGGTCGACTTTGGACAGACCACCACTTTCCTTGACTGTTTTTTCATCTGCATTCTCAGCCTAGAATAACTGAGGGACTTTTTGATTGCTGACATTTTATAGTACCATGGATGATGGTGCTGGTACTGATGGTGGTGGTTTATCACCTCTGATAGGAGGTGACTCTGCCCCTTCTTGGCCTGTCAACCATCCCCTTGCCGCACTCACCACAGCCCCTGTCCAGATGGCAGCTCCTGAGTTGCACAAGGGGGAAGAGTAGAAGATGTACAGGAAACTCCCTAGAATCCCACTCAACACCCCCAGCACGATCTGTACCACCTGGAGGAAAAGAGAAGAACTAAGAGCTGATTCCCAGATGCCTGGGCCCAGGAGCAACCCTCTGACCCCAAGTCTCAGGCAGGTTTGAGGATTCCAGATATAAACAGTTGGAACCCCCCATGGAAGAGAAATGGAGAAGGGAGAAGAGAGGAGGGAGAGCCAGCCCTGCTGGGTCTGGAGGAGGGGAGGGGATGGCTCAGGGCTCCATCAGGTGGGACTTTAAGTGGCCATGTCTCTCCTGCACCCTTTTAGCCCAAAGCCCACTCTGCCTACAGCTTTTATGGAGAAGCCAGTAAGTACATAAAAAAGTCAGAAATGGAGCACAGGAGATCTTGATTTCTAATAAGATAAAATTGGCTCAGCATCTGATTCAGAGAGGCTGGTAAGGAGTGTGCACAGCAAAAGAAAGTTCTTCTTTTCCTGATGTGGGGAGCATGGGCACCCCTCTGGGCCTCTACTCACCCAGGAGGCCACCAGTATCCGGCTCCTGCTCCTGGTCTGGGAGAGGTCGCTGGAGGTGGGGGAACGAAGCAAGGAGCATCCACTTATCAGGAGTTTGGCCAGAGCTGACTCCTGGTGGATGTGCACATCAATGTGGGTGGGCTGCAGGGCTCCAGGGGCCACCTCATCACTGTCTACTGTCCCCATGCCCGTGGACATCTTTCTGGGAGGGAGGAGGAAGGGAGTGTCAGGGAGAGCATTGGCAGAATGTTTCCAAAGATTTCACTGGCCTTTGGGATTGGTGGAGGTCCCTGATCACAGAGCAACATCCCTGGCCCTTTCTTGAGAGGTGTCTTGTCAGGACAGCCTAACTCTCCTGGTGCTGTGGCAAATGCTGAGCCCGCTGGAGCCTCCCCCTTCACCCTCTACCTGCTGTCCCCCCATCCTCCCATGGCCTTGAGGTCTGCACCAAGCAGTGCCCTGGATTCCTCACCTCTCCAGACTCTTCCCAACCTGCATGTGCCATCGCGGTCCCCACCCGGAGCCCTTGGGCTCCTGGGAAGAACCCAAGTGACGGGCTTCCAGGTGAACTTCTGTTGCCGCAGGTGCTCCACAGAGGGCCCGGGGACCCCCCTCAGCCCCTAAACACCTCCCTCTCTACCAACAGCCATTCAGCTCTGCACGGCCTGTTCAAGCTGCGCTCCCCACTCCCACACACATCACACACAAGGAAGGACCAAGTTGTGTGCCTGTGGAGGGGGAGGTCAAGGCCAGACTGACTTGGTATCAAAGAGGGACACACCTGCCTTCTGCTCCTGCCACCTTCCTGGAGTCCATTCTCCACAGGCAGTTGGTCCCTCCCTCCCACCATCCTCAGCAAGTTCTGGACCAGGCTTTGGAGGCTTGTGAGGGGGCGGATGGGAGTCCGGTGGGGAGGGGTCCTGGGAAAGGGTTGCCTGTCTGTGGGCTTGCCTCACCTGCTCTCTCTTTGGGTTTCCGGATGGGGGACGGCAGGGAGTGTGCCAACAGGGAGGGCTGAGCTGGAGCTGGGCACCAGGCGGATGGAGAAAGAGGTTGATAGAACACCAGAGGGGCAGGGTGGAGGAGGGGCAGGCTGAATTTTAGCTGCAGCCTCTCTGGAAGACAGCCCAGGCAGAAGGGCCCCTGTGTGGGGGGTTTCCAGCTGCCAGTACATCTTGGGTTCCAGCTTGGAGAGCATGGGGGCAAGGTGGGTGGCCTCGGAGTCCATAGAGGTGATCAGCCCAGGGAAACCCTGGGAAGCTTTCCTCTCCCCCATGGCCACCTGGGCAGGTGCTTTCTGAACACAGATCTGCCAGTGCTGTAAGTGTGTGTGTGTGTGTGTGTGTGTGTATGTGTGTGCACTCCCATGCACGCAGTCTCTTTCCTCCACTCCTCACCAGCCTGGTTATCTACTCAAGACTGGACCCCCCCCAGAGGGGCCCCTTTGCCTCAGCCTTTTTCTGGGAAGTTGCGGTGCTGAAGGTCAGGCCCTCCTCCCTCTACCCCTGGCTTCTGCTCTTCTTCTCCTTCCTACCCGCTGGCAGGGGCTCCCAGAGGACAGCAGGTGAGCAGGGCCCCCACAGGCCAGGTGGCCCCTTCCCTGGAGACTCTCACCACAGGATATTTTTCTCTTGCAGAGTCTCCAAAGCCAGTTCCCAAAGCCCCCATCCTATCTCACAGGATGCTGCTTGCCCCCATTCCCAGTTCCTATAGGACCTGCTTGGGGGTGGCGGGATGCCCTAGACAGAATGTGACCTGGGGAAGGGAGGGACATGTACTGGCTGCAGCAGCCTGGCTCTCTATCACCTCACCAGGCCTCACCCTACCTTCATGGCCAGTGCAGTAGCTGAGACTCAGGTGGTTTGGTGGTGAGAAGTCCTTCAGAGTGAAGCTGGAAAGTGGAGGGCCCTGATGTAGCAGGGGTCTGGTGGTGTGGGAGGGGAGTTCTCATGGGATTGGTCTGGTCCAGAGGTAGAGCAGGGGGCTCAGCTGAGCTGGGATTGTAATGTGTTGGGGGAAGTGGTGGTTCCCAGGAGGCTCAGAGAGGGCTGTTCCCTGATGCTGGCTCCTGGGACCCCAGGGGAGATCTGGCTGGAATCCAGCCGGACGTCCTTATGTATGTCTATCAATAAGTCTGAACCTCCTTGTGTGTCTGCAGAACTGTCAAACACCTGTCCTTTTACCTCCAAAAAGAACAGGTAGGTGCAAGTATGGCACTGCTCTGAAAAGAACATAGAATACAAAGGGAAGACTTTAGGATTGCCATCATTGTTGTTGTTAGAATTGTTACTGATATGATTATGATTTCCATCATTGATGCTGAAGTAGGATGCCCATTAGAATTACTATGGAGGGTTACTTTCGGAGGTGGGCAAGTTGATTCCAAAGTGCATATGGAGAAGTAACCTAGCAAAAATGGCCATGAAAGAAAAAAATAACATGAAGGGTTATGAAATAACTCAATTAAATATCCTCATTTTTACTCCATACTCTTTAAAGATTTACTCCATATTCATTTAATTAAAAAATTTTTACATTTATTTATTTTTTGAGAGACAGAGTGGGAAAGAGCACGAGTGGAGGAGGGGCAGTGAGAGAAGGGGACACAGAATCTGAAGCAGGCTCCAGGCTCTGAGCAAGCGTTCAGCATACAGCCTGATGTGGGGCTTGCATCCACAAACTGTGAGATCATGACCTGAGCTGAAGTCGGACACTTAACCGACTGAGCTACCCAGGTGCTCCTCATTTAATTTTTTAAAATAAATTTACTCCATACTCATTAAAATTTTTTAAAAATTTTTTTGGAGAGAGAAGGGAGAGGAGCAGGGAAGGGGGCAGAGGGAGAGAGAGAAAGAATCTCAAGCAATCTCCATGCTCAGCGCGGAGCCCACAGGGCTCCATCCCATGACCCTGGGATCATGACCTGAGCCAAAATCAAGAGTCAGACACTCAACTGACTGAGCCACCCAGGCACTCCATAAACCCTATACTCATAATTAAAATTGTGGCAATGGTACCCGACTCATCAGAAACACCAATGGGTGGAGTATAAAGACTAGAATAGCCCTGAATTCCAATGAGAATTTCGTTTTTGCTCAAGGGAACATTTTGAATCAGTAGGACAAAGATAATATATTCTTCAAACAGACCTTATCCTTCAGAAGTTAACCATCTGGGGGAAAAAAACTCACAACAACTTGGACCCATACATTCCAACTTACAAGATAAATCCCAGATGGATTGACATTTAAACGTGAAATTGTAAAGAAATATTTGGAAATCATATCACAGATGGCAACTTTTTGAATACGCAAAGAACTCCTACACAAAACAAAACAGTAAAAATGAGAAGGACATAGGATATGAACAGAGAGTTCACAGAAGAAGAGAAAAAAATGGCTCTTAGACATAGGAAACAATGACCAATATCATTCATAATAAGAGAATTATGGATTGAAATTATACTGGAACAGTCACAGAAAGCAGATCAGTGGTTGCCTCAGGCCAGGGGTTGGGGGGCTTACTGGGCAGGGAACATTGCAGAACCTTTTGCAACATAGAAATGTTCTCTGTCTTGATTGTAGTTGGGGTTGTACAAATGTATGAATTTGTCCAATGTCGCTGAGATATACACTGGAAGGGGGCAGTATATTACATAAAACTAATTAAAATCTAAAATGAAATGTAATTTTCCTGATATGCATTCGAAAAAGACTTAAAGATTTGCTGACACCTTCCTCTGGTCATGGAGAGGGGCAGTGGACCTTCTTCCATCTTGCTCCTAAGTGTGAATTTCATGGGGTAGCTCCATAGAGGGCAGTATCTATTCAAGTGACAAATGCTTATCCCATTTACCTGCCAATTGTTTGTAACCAATTATTCACTGGTTTGTAAGAGACAATTATTGTTTGCAAGAGAAAATAAATGTCTGTCAATAGAAGACTGCTTAAAATTCATGATGCGTTCCTACAACGGAATACTTTGCAGCTGGACAAATGAGTGAGAAAGGATCATTTTGAATACAGTTCTGTGAACAAATCATTGTGCAGACAGTGTATGTAGTATCCTGCCATTTGTGGACAAAGGGAGAAGAGAATATTTTTATATGTTTTTGTGTGCAAAAAATGTCATTGTAGAATATAGAAGAAAATGATAATATTAGTTTCTGACTAGAAGGCAACTAGGTGGTGGGAGAGCAAGAGGAGTGGGAGGGTTTTAAAAGTATACCCTTTTATATCTTTTGAATTTTTTCACCATATGGAAGTGTCATGTGTAAATATGTATACTAAGTAAATAATTCAGATTCCTTTCTTTGTCCAACCCAAGACCCAGACAAACCATATCAGACAATTCTGGGGAGAGACCCAAGAATATACGTGGTGAAGAACTCTAGAGGTGATTTGGATTTGCATCCCAGATTAAGGCCACGGTGACATTGATACTTGCTCTGGAAAGACCCTTTGGATGTTGACAAGGGACCGTTTTCTCTCCTTTCACTCAGGTGACATACTCCTTTTTATCTTACTTGGTTCCCAGACCTCACTTGCATACATCTTCTTCCCAGCAGGAAGGATGACCCAAAATATGGTGACTGTGAATGGAGTCGATGTGGCCTCTACGCTGTCCCAGCCCACTCACATCAACATCCACATCTACCAGGAATCAGCTTTGGCACAATTGTTCAAAGCTGGGGCCTCCCTGAAGGAGCTTTTTTCTCATCCTCCGGACACTAGCCCTTTCAAGGCCAGGATGAGCTATGGGCAGCTGGCACTGGGGGTAAGAGTGGCAGGTACTGCAGAGGATGGTAACTCTCCTTCCATAGGATGGAAAAAAAGTGGGTTGACTCCTCATGAGAACTTACTAATTGTATCCCATCTTTTTTGGGAAAAGAAAGTTTTAGCAGGTTCCCCACACACTTAGATGGAAAAGAATGATGGGCCTCTTCTTTGGTACATACAGCACGGGCTGTCCCAGCTGGAGGTGGGGGATAGGTGGAAGAATCCCTGGGGGCTGTTAGCTCAGTTGAATGGAACCCATGTGAACTGAGGGCCTGCCGATGTGAGGCAATATCATAAGCACTTCGGGGAGAATTACAGAGAGAATCCCTAGGCTGTAACCTAAAAGTGCTCAACATCCATCAGAGGGGATCAGATCACTACACGCATAACTAGAATTAAAGGTAAAGCAGGTGAGATCCTTGGGAATTGACCTGCAGGAGTTGGCTTCTGAGCCAGACCTTGAATGGAGGAAGAGTGCATGTAGACAGAGGTGAAAGATGGAAGAAAAAAAAATCCCATGTCAGGAGAATGGCAGGAACAAGGAGGGAGAAGAGAGTATGCATCGGGCAAGTCCCGTCAGAGTAAAGAGAATGAGGTTTCTGGCAGATCAGACTGGAAATGCAGCCTAGGGCCCTATTGCTGAGAGCCTTGAGTGACAAGGTGAGAAGTTGTCCTGAATCAGCATCAGTGGTGGGAAGGCTGTGGGTGGCTTCTGAGCAGGAACCTGGGCTCTGGGCTGCCTCACAGCTGGGAATTGTCCAGATAAGAAGGGTGGAGGGTCTGCACCTGCCTGGGTCACAGTAGAAATGACAAAGAAACAGAGGAGTTGACATTATCTGTAAATGATGTTACTTGGGAGTGGGTGGGCTTGGGGTACAAAGGAGGAAAGGAATCCAAGAACATGCTGAGGTTTGGAGTGTGGGTGACCAGGGAAGTGAGGTCCTGGAAGTCAGGAGAATAAGACACTGGGGGTGCAAGTGAGGTGTGGAACTTGGACATGACAGATCTGAAATGCTGCTGGGATGTGTAGGTGTTGACGTCCAAGAGACTGTTGGGTTCTCCAGGAAGCAGGTGCTGAATCAAGAGTTCAATGTGCAATGTCACAGTGTGACAGCTATGAAATGAAAAAGGAGCAAGATTGGCAAAGGGAGCCACCAGAGCATGACGCAGTCCCGATAAGGTCTCTGCCAGCCCAGTACGGGGCTCCAGAGCAAGGACTGCCCATTATCGGATGCCATGTTGGATGAAAGTGGCCCTCATACCACTGCCCTGCTTCACCAGTGGCCAGTTGGCCATCCCCAAAGAGTGTGCCCATGGCTTGAAAGATGAGGGGACCCTGAAAATGCTGACCACTGAAAGCTGTCAGCCAACACAACTCTTTTTTTCTCTTGAAGGGAGTCCTTTCATCCCATCTTGGATGGGATGATGGGATTCCCAAGGGACAACGAGGAGGAAAAAAGTGAGAATCATCAGGTAGGATGACAAAATGTGATATTTAGGAAAAAGTAATGATAAGAATTCACATCAGAGGGATGGTGAAGAGCCATGATATGCTTGCTGGTTCATGGATGTAAAGGGGCCAGAACCTTCTAGAATCAGAGCTGCAGAGAGGTCAAGACAGGAAAAGGAGAGGAAAGACAGGTAGGTAGGAGCTGAGTGGCCATTCCTGGGGCCTGTGGACTGGTGGAAAGGCTCTTCACCTTGTCTTTCAGGTGACCCAGATATTGCTGGGGGCTGTGAGCTGTGCCCTTGGAGCGTTGCTGTGCTTAGGGCCCTGGATAGAGCTGTGTGCCTCAGGCTGCGCCTTCTGGGCAGGGTCTGTGGTGAGTAAGGAAGGGGCTGTAAGCTCAGTGGGAGGCAAGTGGTTATGGGTGAGGAGAAAGTTCCTTTGGATCTGGGTCAGGGATTTGGGGAAGAAACCAAACACCCGGATCCAAATGCCCTTTGCCATGAGGAAGGTGCCTTAAGGGACAAGCAAAACCCTTTTACTCTCTACTTCCCTCCCTAAGGCCAGGCTGGGAAGGATGGGGCAGCTGTAATGGAGCCCATCACAAGTGTCCATATGCTTACTTTCTTTGTCAGTCCTTCGGATCCTGCTTCAAATCAGCAGTCCTGGGAATAAATGAGGGGTCATTTCAGGAGGGTAAACTGGAGGCCTTTTCCTGTGTCTTGTCTTTCCAGGCTATTGTAGCAGGAGCTGGGGCCATTGTCTATGAGAAGCACCGGGGAAAACTTTCAGTGAGTCTTGGGTGTCCTCTGCCCCCTCCTATGTCTGTTTTTCTGCCCTGGTTTTCGGTCTTCTTCCCTTTGGTCCCTGATACCTTGGGATCTTTGCTACTGGGGGGATGGGGAGGGATTTCTGGGCCAGGAAGTGAAGAGGAAAGAAGAGACAAGTTTGGAGCCAGGACCTTATGGCTCTATCCTTAATAAGGGGGGTCTGAGCCCCTGCACTTCTCCCTTTTAGGGCTGCATATCAGGTCTGCTCATGCTGGCTGGTGTCGCCATAGCCATGGCTGCTGTTGTCCTTTGTGTGAATAGCTTAACCTGGCAAAGTGATGGCTTCTATGACATCGACTATGTGTGTGATTACCCAGAACCTGCTGCCACAACCACTGGGTACCAAGAGACATGGCAAAGAAGTCACAAGTCACATTGGACAGAGGATAGATGTAAAACCTACATGCAAATACTGATGGTGAGAAGAGTCCAGTCTTCCAGAGATCCATCACAAGGCTCTATTCCCAAGGAGCTAGGGCACCGGAGGGCAAAGATGTAGGCTTTTTGAGCGTGGACCTAGGTCTGTGGTTCAGGAGGTTTTAATTTAGCTGGAGACATATTTCAGACCCTCATAGCATAAGAATTCCCTGAATCAAAGGGAATGAGGAGCAAAGAGGAGACACTGAAGAGAGGACATCATGGAATACCCTTCTAGCTTTCCTGGTGTGCCCCTGTCCCAGTTATCTATTGTTGTATAACACAACACCCAACATGTTGTGGCTTAAAACTAACTTGCTATTACTTTTTACATTCTGTGGGTTGGCTGGACTCAGGCAGTCTTCACTTGGGTTTTTTTCATGCAGTTGTAGTCGGATGTCAGTTGGGGGTGAAGTTGTCTGAGAGCTCATTTGGGCTGGATCTCCAAGATGGCTCTCACATGGCTGGGAGCCCAGCTGAGGCCATCAACCAGAGAGCCTACAATGGCTCCTGCATGTGGCTTGGGCTTGGGCTTCTCATGGCATGGCAACTAGGTTCCAACAGGAAGTATCTCACTGTGCATATTTTAAGAGGCAGGAAATGGAAACTGCCAGGCATAGTGTCACCCTCCACTGTATTTTATTGTTCAAAACAATTATAGGCTGTTCCAGATTCGAGGGGTGGAGAAATAGACCTGCCTCTTCATAAGGTGTGGTAAGGTCACATTGCAGACCACTATGGCGTAGAGCTGTCGCTGTCCAGTAGTTGGAAAATGCACTCCGTTTTTGTGGGAAGTGGTTGGACAGAGTCTGATACCTGGCTGGGTTGATAAGATGGTTGTAAGAGCAGAATCAGAGGAGCAGACTCCTGACTATCTCTTTTTCTTCCTTCATCTCTAGAATTTGTTCCTAGGAATTCGTGCTCTGCTCCTGGCTGTCTGTGTCCTGCAGGTCATTGTATCTTTGGCTTCCCTGAGCGTGGGTCTTCGAAGCTTGTGTGGACAGAGCTCTCAGCCCCTGGTGAGTTTTCGAGGATGCACTGGGGAAAGAATGGGTCTATTTGGTGAAGCTCTGGGAACATGGAGGGTCATCAGGGAGCACGGCTCAGCTGCTTTCTGGAACATGGCTGAGCCCTTTGCTGTGCGAGGAGCATGTGCCAGCACCGTGTCTGGGTTGGCCTCTGCCCTCTGCCTCTCCAGGCCCTCCTTTGCCCCTTTCTGTCCCAGATCTCTGGCTAGCTCACCCTCCTCTGTATCTTTTCCTTCACCTCCTCTTTCCTTTCCCAATTTCAAGTTCTATGAAGCTAACAAGGTCCTGTCTTTTCTCCCACAATTATTGACTTCTCCCTGTTTTTTTTCAGGATGAGGAAGGGACAGAGAAGAAGCTACTGGGAGAGAATTCAGGGCCTCCCTCCCCCTCCAAGGAGAAGACCACGGATGCCATCATCCTGTGAGCCGCCAAAGACCCTGCCTGGGCTCCCACATGTTCCTGATGGGAGTAGCCCAGCGCTACTGGGGAGGACAGCACCCACTCCCCAGGACTCCTTGCTGACCTGCCCTTCACACTTGCCTCTCTTTTGGCTACTGTCCCGGCCCTCCTCCTCTCCCCACTGTTCCCATCGCAGTGGCCTCAAGTCATTGAACAGGTGTTGTCGAATTTTCTCCAGCGCTAATTAAACAGAAACAACAGGAAACATCATTTTGCCCAGAAAAGATGTGGTCTCCCTTTGTTTATGCACACAGTGTGCTGTGAAGCGACTTACTCTGTGTTGATACATATTGAATTAAATGAGGGCCAGTTTGTGACATGGAAACAAAGTCCCACTAAGACTAAATTTAATTATGTTCTGCTCTATATCCCCAAGTAGCAAACTTCCTTTTTTTGATTTCCTTCTATTCAGTGTAAAGTGAAAATAATTCTCACATACTGTACTTAGAATCTTTTTACCTATTGAATTTGTCTTTAAGCATCTATAATTTTGACTATAACTTTCTTTGGGATTTATGGGACTATGTGAGGCATGGAGCAAGACTTTTTTTTTTTTAATGTTTTTTATTATTTATTTTTGAGAGAGAGACAGAGCACGAGTGGGGGATGGTTAGAGAGAGAAGGAGACACCGAATCCAAAGCAGGCTCCGGGCTCTGAGCTGCCAGCACAGAGCCTGACTTGGGGCTGGAACCCACGGACCGCTAGATAATGACCTGAGCCTATATCGGATGCTTAACTGATGGCTCCAAGCTCTGACTGAGCCACTCAGGTGCCCCTGGAACAAGACATTTTCCTCCCTCCCTTCTTTCCTTCTTCCTTCCTCCTTCTTCCTTCCTTCCTTCCTTCCTTCCTTCCTTCCTTCCTTCCTTCTGCCTCTCTTTCTCTTCTTTCTGCAGTAATTTGTTAGTTCTTTCCCTCTACATACACACACATGCACATACCTATTATTTTTCACTTTCATTTTAAATGATATGAGGAATTTTTACAACTTTTTTCATTTTCAGGGTGCCCGAGTGACTCAGTCGGTTGAGCATCTGACTCTTGATTTCAGCTCAGGGTTGTGGGATTAAGCCCCGCATTGGGTTCCTCACCGAGTGTGGAGCCCGCTTAAGATTCTCTCTCTCTCTCGCTCTGCCTCTCTCTCCTCTTGTGCATTTTTCCTTTCTCTTTCTAAAATAAAAATAAAAAGAAAAAGAAAGGAAAATAGCTAAAATTTTTTTTCACTTAAAAAATTTTTTTAATGTTTTATTTATTTTTGACAGAGAGAGAGAGAGAGAGAGAGAGAGAGACAGAGCATGAGCAAGGGAGGGGCAGAGAGAGAAGGAGACACAGAATCCGAAGCAGGATCCAGGCTCCAACCTGTCAGCCCAGAGCCCTACGTGGGGCTTCAACTCACAGACCGTGAGGTCATGACCTGAGCCGAAGTCAGATGCTCAACCGACTGAGCCACCCAGGAGACCCTTTTTTCACTTTCTTTATACACCTATAAAAATATATTATAAATATATAGATGCAAGCATTTCTGAAGGGTAAGAAAGCAGGTTATGGTCTGTAGAGTTAACAAGTGATAGTGAGTCTGGCTATCTGATTCCAACGTAGCCAGCGGCCTTGTACCTCCATGTGGCTTTATGAAATCTCTGTGAGGTGGGATTTATCACTCCTTAGCAGACCACGGGAAGAACTGGTCTTCAAATCCAGGCAGACTGGCTCAGAGCTTCAACCTTCACCCACCACACAGTGCTGCCTCACTGGGTTGTGCTGAACAGATGCAGAGCTGCTAAAATGTGTGAAGGATGGCCCTGCACATGGGGGTTCAGAATAGAGGGTCTGTGTCTGTCTCCCCAGGGCCCTTACCACCTCGTCCTTGATAGAGGGTTGTAAATAAGCTTGTGGAAGAAAAGGTCACAGAGATGAGACAGAAATATGTTCAGAGTACTGAACAGGGGTTGGCAAATTTCACCCTGAGGGTCAAGTCCCATCTGTCACCTGTTTTTGTCAATAAAGTTTTGTTGAAACATAACCACACCCATTTGTTTACACATTGCTTCAAAGGCAGGGTGGAGTGGCCTCAACAGAGACTGAATGGCCCACAAAGCCTAACATATTTACTAGCAGACCTTTTACAGAAAAAGTTTGCCATCCCCTGGTGTAGGGGACCACAGTGGGGAGAGTGGCTAGTTCTACCGGGTGACTGACGGCAGCCTATATTCTTTTTTTGGTTTGTTTAATTTTTTAATGTTTTTATTTATTTTTGAGAGAGAGAGAGAGACAGAGACAGAGCACAAGCCAGGGAGGGCCAGCGAGAGAGGGAGTCACAGAATCAGAAGCAGGCTCCAAGCTCTGAGCTGTCAGCACAGGGCCCAATGCAGGACTCGGACTCATGAACTGCGAGATCATGACCTGAGCTGAAGTCGGACACTTAACCAACTGAGCCACCCAGGAGCCCCAGGAGCCTATATTCTTGCTGCCTCAAGTGTGAATCTGCCCCCAGATGCACTGGCCTGTGTCATAGGCAACTCAGGGAGATTGCTAGAGATACAAACCCTGCCCCACCCCAGACCTGCTGGATAAAAATTTGTATTTTCACAAGATGTACAGGTGGTGTTTCATGTGCTGAACACATTTTGAGAAGCATAGGGATAGATAATGACACCTTGCTGGGGAGAATTCAGATATGGAACATGGCCCCTTGAATTAAATCTTTTTGTTTTAGTTCTTTGTATGAGCTTGTCAGATGCTATTAGTTTCTGTGCGTCAGTGTTTCTAAACCAGTCCATTTATGGCCAGATCAGATAGAAGTGGTTTTCATTTTTCATTCTGGTAAATAAATGTCAACTTGATGAGACGGTTTTTTTGGGGGTTTTTTGGATGTTGTTGCACGAAATGGTCTCTTACTGTCGGAGTCTGGCAACTTCCCCCTGAAGTTGCTAAGTCTCTGAGGGTGGTGCTCCCTCCATCTCATCCCTCTCCCCTCCCCCATTTCCTCTATTCTTGCCTCCCCTGCTCTCCCTCTCCTCAGTCTGTGACTAGCCCTGGATGTTTCTGAATCTTTTTCTTTTCTGTAGGAAGTCAGATGTAAAACCCCTCTCCCCTTGCTTTTGTTTACTTAGAAAAACCAACAGCTATTGGTCTATTTGCCCAGCTTGGTCTTGGTGGCGAAACTGTATATATAGATGGAAATGACCTCATGGCCCTGACATGGGGTCAGGCAAGTAATCCTAAGCTTTATTTACATTTATTGAAGGATTTAAAACCAGAGTATAAACAGGAAATTGTTCTATTTTTATTTCTTAATCACTGCTTTTAACTGTGTTTTGTCAACTCGTCATTTCCTCATTGGATATGAGGTCCTTCAGCATCAGGGCCAGGTTCCAGATTCCAAAACCTGCACATAGTCTCACATTTGGTGTTCAAGACCCAGTCCTATTCATTTTCATTAGTTTTTTATTGTTTATTTTTAAATGTTTATTTATTTTGAGAGAGAGTGTGTGTGTGAGAGTTTGAGCAAGGGAGGGACAGAGAATGAGGGAGAGAGAGAGAGAGAGAGAGAGAGAGAATCCCAAGGAGGCTCTGCACTTTTAGCACAGAGCTGGGTACGGGGGCTGGAACCCATGACTGGTGACTTGGTGATCTGAGCTGAAGTTGGATGCTTAACCGACTGAGCCACCCAGGCGCCCCACTGTCCATTATTTAAAACTTCACTGGTCAGAGCTTGGCTCCCCTGCTCCAGTGTAGACCAGGATGCTAGACTGGGAGGGACTGGAAGGAACTGTACCCCACTCTGGGAGGCACCAGGCAATTCCCCCGCCCTCTGCTCCATTTGCTGCAAATGGGAAAACTTCCTGGAAAAGTATGTCCAAAAGACAGAGCGCCGAGATGGTGGGAAGGGGAAGGCTTTCTGGCAATGGGAATCTTCCTTAACTATTTCTGGCCCTTGCAAAACACAGTCTCTTCAGATACGTTTCTGAGAACAAGGTCAAACCCCATTGTCTCAAATCGCACAGAGAAAGCCCTGGAGCCTCAGGTCCAAAGAACTTCTCTCTCTCTCTCTCTCTCTCTCTCTCTTTCTCTTTCACACACACACACACACACACACACACACACACACACACACACACAATGTGCAATGAAAGTTTAGGAAAAACTGTGGACTTTATTTTAAACATTCCTTCTGAAAGTAGGAAGGAGACATGACAACTGTTCGTTTTCACCGCTAGGGGCTGCTGTGGCCGTCGTCAGTATTTTCTGGCTGAGTTCATTTCTCTCTCTCCCCTCTTGAGGCGCCCCCTCCTCATTCATGAGGATTTCTTGTTTTGTTTTTGTTTGTTTTTGTTTTTAGTGGATTCCCTTGACATCTTAAAAAAAAAAACCCAAATAACAACAACAACAAACTTGCGCACTTGACCAAAAGGTGATCAATATCCTATCCTCTATCTGAAAAATACAATGCCTTTAGAGGATTCCTTGCTACATGCCATTCTTGTCTTGAATTTTAAGTTCTATCTTGATTTATTTTAATCTCACAAATTGGATATCTTATTTTTTTGGTGTGCTCAATGTTTGTTCAGATTTGCTTATTTTTTTACTAAGAAAAGAACGTTCTCCTTTTCTTCTTGTAATTCAGGCCTTCTTTCTGATACTGGTTTTCTTCTTAAGTTATATCCTTTCTAAGTTTCTTTAAAAGTAAAGGTCTCACCTCACATCTGTCAGAATGGCTAAAATTAACAACTCATGCAACAACAGATGTTGGCGAGGATGAGAAAGGGAACACTTTTGCACTGCTGGTGGGAATGTAAAGTGGTGCGGCCACTCTGGAAAACAGTATGGAGGTTTCTCAGAGATTAAAAATACAGCTACCCTATGACCCAGCAATTGCACTCTTAGGTATTTACCTGAAGGATACAAAAATGCTGATCCGAAGGGGCCCATGCACTCTCCTGTTTATAGCAGCACTGTCAACAATAGCCAAGGGGCACCTGGGTGGTTAAGTCGGGTTAAACGTCCGACCTCGACTCAGGTCATGATCTCGCGGTCGATGAGTTCGAGCCCCGTGTCGGGCTCTGGGCTGATGGCTTGGAGCCTGGAGCCTGCTAAGGATTCTGTGTTTCCCTTTGTCTCTGCCCCTCCCCCGTTCATGCTCTGTCTCTGTCTCAAAAATAAATAAACATTAAAAAAAAAAACAATAGGGGCGCCTGGGTGGCGCAGTCGGTTAAGCGTCCGACTTCAGCCAGGTCACGATCTCGCGGTCCGTGAGTTCGAGCCCCGCGTCGGGCTCTGGGCTGATGGCTCGGAGCCTGGAGCCTGTTTCCGATTCTGTGTCTCCCTCTCTCTCTGCCCCTCGCCCGTTCATGCTCTGTCTCTCTCTGTCCCAAAAATAAATAAACGTTGAAAAAACAAACAAACAAACAAACAAAAAAAAACAAAAAACAATAGCCAAAGTATGGAAAGAGCCCAAATGTCCATTAACTGATGAATGGGTAAAGAAGATGTATATATATATATACACACACACACACACACACACACACACATACAATCATACAACGGAGTGTTTCTCGGTGATCAGGAAGAATGAAATCTTTGCAACTATGTGGATGAAACTAGAGTGTAATATGCTAAGTGAAATAAGTCAGTCAAAGAAGGAGAAATATCATATGATTTCACTCCTATATGGAATTTAAAAACACAATAGATGAACATAGGGGAAGAGAAGGGAAGGAAAAATAAGATAAAAACAGAGAGGGAGGCAAACCATAAGAGATTCTTAAATACAGAGAACAAACTGAGGGTTGCTGGCAGGGTGTTTTGGGGGGGCAGGCTAAATGGGCGATTAGCATTAAGGAGGGCACTTGGGATGAGCACTGGGTGTTATATGTAAGTGATGAATCCCTAAATTCTATTCCTGAAATCATTATTACACTATATGTTAACTAACTTGGATTTAAATTAAAAAAAAAGAATGCATAAAGTACTAAAACAGAAAAAAAAGTAAAGGTCTTTTGGTGGTAAACCTTTTTAGTTTGTATTTATCAGAATATTCTTTATTATACCCAGCTCAAGATAAACAGTTTCACTGGACATACAATTCTAGCTTTTGCTAAATGCAACCGATTCTGGTTGCTCCTTAAAATCTTTTCCCTTTCTTTGGTGTTTTCAAGATTTTCTTCAAAATGTGTTGGTGCATATGAATTTATTTTCCCTTGAAAAAGCCTTCCTGAGGAATTATTTTAAAGAATTCTGAGTCTTGGAATTCACACTTTTCTTTTTATATTATTTTTTTTTATTTTAACTTTTTTAAATGTTTATTTTTTGGGGGGGAGGGGCAGAGAGAGAGGGAGACACAGAATCTGAAGCAGGATCCAGGCTCTGAGCTGTCAGCACAGAGCACAACTCAGGGCTCAAACTCATGAACTGAACTGTAAGATCATGACCTGAGCTGAAGTCCAATGCTTAACTGACTGAGTCACCCAGGTGCCCCCACACTTTTATTTTTAAAACCTGGGAACCTCTGAATTATGTCTTTGATCAGTCCTTTTCCCGGGTTCTCCCCTGTAATTCCTTCTGAAATCAAAATGAGACATGCATTAGACCTTCACACTCCGGCCCCTGATCTCCTTGTTCCCTTCCTGATTTCCATTTTTCGTCTCTTTGTTTCTACTTGTTTCATTCCGGATAAATTCTTCATAATTATTTACCATGTTCACTCATTACTCCCTAAGTTATAGCAGTCTGCTTTATTTTTGAGAGAAAGAGAAAGGGGGAGGAGGAAGAGAGCGCACTCATGAAAACAGAGGAGGAGCAGAGACAGAGAGAGAGAGAGGGAAAAAGACAATCCCAAGGAGGCTCTGCTCTGACAGCACAGAGGGAAGCTGGATCTCATGAACTGTGAGATCATGACTTGAGCGGAAATGAAGAGTCGGATGCTCAACCTACTGAGCCACTCGGGCGTCCCTGTAACAATCGGCTTTTAACTATCCTATTACATTTAAAATTCTTATTAAATATCTCTAGACATTATATTCACTTCTTTTTCAAATCTTCCTCTTTTCTGTTTTTTTTAATGTTTATTTTTGAGAGAGAGAGAGAGAGAGAGAGGAGAGAGAGAGAACGAGCTGGGGAGGGGCAGAGAGAGCAGGAGGGCAGAGGATCTGAAGAGGGCTCTGCACTGACAGCAGACAGCCCGACGCAGGGCTCGAACTCATGGACCATGAGATCATGACCTGAGTCGAAGTCAACCGACTGAGCCACCCAGGTGCCCCAAATCTTCTGGCTCTCCTGATCCTCTCTTGTTCCTCAGCCATGCCACTGAGGATCTCTTATATTTCTTTAAAAGCTTACTGCATTATTTATTTTATTGTCTGTAGGAAATAATACCAAAGTTTGAAGGTTTGAAGTCTTTGTTGTTTTCTCCTAACCTACTCTCACTAACAATATCTAATTTATTTTTATATACAACTTTTTTTTTTTTTTTACCATTTTAATCAGTATTAAGTGCACAGTTCGATGGCATTAAGTACATTCACATTGTTGTGTGACCATCCCCACCCTCTGTCTCTGGAATGTCTCATCTTCCCCAAAGGAAACTCTGTCCCCATGAGCCACTAACTCCCCCCAACCCTCACACCCTCTGCCCCCTGGTTTCCAGCCCCTGGAAACCACCATTCCACTTTCTGCCTCTATGAATTTTATGCTCTAGGTGCCTTATATAAGTGGAATCACACAATATTTATTCTTTGTGACTGCTTGTTTCAAGGTTCACCTATGTTGTAACATGTGTCACAGTTCCCTTCCTGTTTAACCATGAATAATATTCATTTGTATGCATATGACACATTTAGTTCAGCCACTCTCCTGTGGATGGACAGTTTGGTCTGTAAATGTAAATTTGGAAGTCAGCAGTGAATTGTAACGGTAAATAAACCTTCCTGTTTTGTATATACAAGAGTGACAGTAGGGAGAGTTGGGAGGACAGCTTCTAAATATTTGTTGGATGGATCAATAAATGGAATGGATTATTTTTTCTAGCTGTGCATAGAGTTTGTTTGAGCCACTTACATTCAATTTGCATTGGGATTAGTGGGACATGTTTGGGTGGTAATTGAGTAGGGTTGCGATTTCCAGTGTGGGGTTAGAAGAACATTCCTACTAGGAGATACATCAGAACCATCTGGAGGCTTTCTCAAATTATCCACCTTTTCGTGGTTGAAACATTGAGGTGGGGAAAATACTTTTTGGGAACCAATGGGTGAGTGTTAGTATGGAATCTCAGAATCAGGTGGCCTCAGCATTCATTCTCCCTTTTCCTGAGGACGGCCCTGGATTTCCATTTGGGGATCCTCCTTTTCCTCATTGTCTGGCTATGTGTTCATGGTGGGGCTTTATCTTCAGTTCCAGGGATGAAGTATATAACCCAAACTTAGACCCCAAATTAGGCCACAGATCATTTCCTTGAGACCATGGTGATTGTTTCACGAGTGGGCACACCTAAACTGGCCACATCAGGGTAAGTCTTAGGGCTACCAGAAAAGACTTTTGCTCTTTATGCTGAACTTGAACCTGGAAGGATGTAGAGTTGGAGCTGTGGTGGCCATACTGTCACCATGAGCGGTCCACCCTAGGAACTTAAGAATGAAGACAAGCTGTAGAGTCAGAGCTGAGGTGGAAAAAAACCCACTCCAGATGATATTGCTTGGGCCTGAATTCAGCAGTGCCTGAAGCCAGAGTGACTCTTGATCATTTTAGTATGTGACCAAGTAAGTAATCTTTTCCCTAAAAGCCACTTGCTGCTGAAACAGGTCCAATTAACAGGTGGATAGGGACGCCTGGGTGGCTCAGTCAGTTAAGTGTCCAACTCTTGATTTCGGCTAGGTCATCACCTCACGGTTTGTGACTTCAAGCCCCACTTTGTCAGGCTCTGCACTGATAACGCCAAGTGGGCTTGGGATTCTCTCTCTCCCTCTTTCTCTGTCCCTTCCCTGCTTGCACTCCCTCTTTCTCTTTCAAAAATAAATAAATAAACTTTAAAAAAATAGGTAGAGAGACAGAGATAAGTAACTGGCATTTAAGTTGGTGCCCAGGAGTCTCTAGCTTCCAGATGCTGGGTGGTGCCCTCAAAGCGTCCTGAGCTGGGTACTATTTCTGGGAGTGAATCGGGCACTTGCTTGATTGTTGTTACTTGGTGGGATAAAACATTATGTAACACCAGAGAGAAAATCACATATGCACCAACGTGACTGTCACATTATACTGACACCATTCCCCTAAGTTACCACTCCCTGATGAGCAAATTTGGGTTACAAAACCATATGTGTAGCATAACAGATCGTATATATTCTTTACAATGTAGGCAAATATACACATGCATATATATGTAAATGTATGGATATTTATGTACATATGCACAGGATGGTTTGGGGAGGAAACACCAAAACTGGTGACATTGGCTGCCTCAAGGGGGAGAAACTGAGCATGTAGGAGAAGAGGTAGGAGGGAGATTTTTATTGTATACCTATTCCTATGTTTTGGACATTCTCCAATCAAAAAAGTAATTTGAATTAAACATTATAAAAGCTTCTAAAAACTGGAGGAAGACTTCCCCTACATCCTCTTTCTGCTCCCCGAGCCATCTGGCTTTCTCACTAAACCCATCTGCTTGTGTCATTTTACTTCTTTAAAGCGAGACAACAGCATGGCATCCTACAATCTGTGGGCTGACCCAGCGTGCACAGAGAAGGACCCAGAGGGCTGGCCAAAGAGCACAAAAACTCATAAACCATGAAAAGCCCTTCTCTAGAATGACTGAGTCTCTTGGGAGAGCTGAGATTTCAAGTGGTCCCCTTTCTTGAGCTGTTTTGGGGGTTGGGAGTCCCTGATTGGAGTGCTGGTGTGGGGAGGAAGCCCTGGAGAGAGAAACCCAGGGTTGACCAGGTACCTGAGGAAAATAGAAGGCTAAATGAGCTGAGAGAAAAGCAGGCTCTAAGAGAAGCAGAAGGGAAATGAAGAACATCCAAATAGCATATGTAGCATCCTTTTTAATGGCTGCGTAATATACCCCTCATCTCCCCACTGGTGAGCTTTGACTCCGCGTCCTGTATTTTTGTCTCTGGAAACACTGCTGCATTGCTAGAAGGCCCTGACCAGAGCTTTTATTGCTCTTAGAGGAAGTCTTTGGATAAGATTGCTCGTTGAAGGGCATAAATATTTCAAAATGCAATCAATATCATCAGAAAGCTTTCCAGAAAGGCTGTAATAATTTACATTTCACTGGCAGTCCATTAAAGCATCCTTTGTACTTCTCCTTAACCTCACCACTAATTTGTGCCCGTCGTGGATATTATTACCCTTTCCAGTGTTTGCAAGTTGATATTTTAACTTTCACCTCCTTTACTGTTTACAAAGTTGAGTATGTTTTCATATGTGGATCGGGTATTTATTGTGTGCCTTGGAACAGCCCACACATATGGTGCACACTTCCTGGATTTTTGTGAGCTCTTTTTAGAACAGATTTTAAATTTTCATTTTTAAAAAACGTTTATTTATTTTTGAGAGAGAGAGAGAGAGACAGAGAAGGAGCAGGGGAGGGGCAGAGAGAGAGGGAGGCACAGAATCCAAGGCAGGCTCCAGGCTCTGAGCTGTCAGCACAGAGCCCAAATTTTCATCTTTTTTCAAATATCGTGGTTTTTTTTCTCATTTAACTTTATTTATGGCATCTTTGTCATAATAAAATATTTAAAGCTATTATTTATTTATTTATATTTATTTATTTATTGGATAACTTCTGTCTCCATGTCTTGGTTAAGAAAGTATACCCAACTTGGATTGTACAGTTTCCTGTATTTTATTTTAATATTTTTGCTTTTTTTTTTTCCCAACGTTTATTTATTTTTGGGACAGAGAGAGACAGAGCATGAGCGGGGGAGGGGCAGAGAGAGAGGGAGACACAGAATCGGAAACAGGCTCCAGGCTCTGAGCCATCAGCCCAGAGCCTGATGCGGGTCTCGAACTCACGGACCGCGAGATCGTGACCTGGCTGAAGTCGGACGCTTAACCGACTGCGCCACCCAGGCGCCCCTGCTTTTTTTTTTATACATGAGAATTTAATCTTTCTTAGATTTATATATAGTGTGAGGTAGGAGCTCAGCTTTATTGTCTTCTATTTAGAAAACCATTCAGGTCAGCAACTCTGACTACGTAAACTGTTACTTCCCTGCCTTTGTCATATATTAAATTCCATTATTAACTGGGGTTCACTCTGTCCTATGTATATTATTCTATTGAATTATTTGTTTGTTCTTATGTCAATATCAGACTGATTTCATTATACTTAGGCATTTTTCATCCCATGGGGGCCTTAAAGTATTGTGTGATTCTGCACATGAAAAGTTGGGATTTCAGTTGGAATTACATTAAATATCTATCCATTTTGGAAGAATGCATACTTTTATAATATAGTATTTTAATTCAAGAAGATAGTACATTTTTCTATTAGTTCAGATCTTGTTTCGTGCTTTTCAATCTGGTTGAATTTTTGTAGTTAAGTATATCATGTATGTGAGTGTATGTATAATGTAAAGAATATCAATGAATCCAGTGTAAGAAATAGAGCATTGACTTTGAGGCTCTTCATCCCAATTTCTTCCTTCTTGGTCACATAGCTCTTCTTCCCTCTCACCCTGATGTAATCACTACCCTATCCTTTGTGACCATCATTCCTTGATTTTATTTACAGTTTTACTGTAAAATTTATGTCTGTTGCTGTAATACATATTTTTAGCGCTGTCCATTTTTAACCTTGACAAAAATGGAATCAGACTCCATATTCTTCTGGGAAGTGCTTCTTTTGTTCAACATAATGTGTATGAGATTTTTTCAGGTTGATGCTGATACCTGTACTTTGTTCATTTTTACTGCTGTGTATTTTTCCATTGTATGTGTCTTCTGTGACTTGTTCATCCAGTCTACTGTTGATGGATATTTGGGTTGTTTCTAGGTTCTAACCTTAATGAGCTTTTTTATAAAAATATATCATCATGTGTTTATGTAAGAGTTTATCTAGGGCAATGGTCTTCTAACATTTTTGCTTTTCTATTCACTGAAGAAAATTTATTTATGTATGTATGTATTTATTTATTTATTTATTTAAGTTTTTGAGAGAGACTGAGACAGCATGAGTTGTGGAGGGACAGAGAGGGAGAGAGAGAAAATCCCAAGCAGGCTCCACACAGTCAGCACAGAGCTCAGTGTGGGGCTGGATCTCACAAATTGCAAGACATGACTGGAGCCAAAATCAAGAGTCAGACACTTAACCCACTGAGCTACCCAGATGCCCCTTCACTGAAAGGATTTTAAAACTCTAAGTGTTCTCTTGAGCATTTTAAACTGAACTTCTAAAATTTTTTCATCCTGAGTGCTCGCAAAGAATGCAATTTCTAGCACGTTGTGGATGTTAACATTTTAAAATAATATTACTACTTCTTTAAAAAAATATAAAAACACAGAAATTGAATACCTATAAACTATTTAAAAAATACATGAAAAAATACTCGTGAGATCGAGTCCCGTGTCAGGCTCTGTGCTGAGCGTGGAGCTCGCTTGGGATTCTCTCTCCCCCCTCTCTGTTCCTCCCCCACTCATGCACACACACACACACACACACACACACAGACACTCTTTCTCTCTCTCTCTCTTTCAATAAAGAAAGAAGCATTTAAAAAATAAAAAATACATAATACATGTGCAAACTCTTTTTTAATAGTCAGAAAATTTACACTCTTCCTTTTTCTCCTTCACTGTCCACTTACCTGCCCCACTGAATTGTATTTTATTATAATAGATTTTTATGCTGGGAAATTCTGATCACCTTAGTCACCTACATTTCTGCTATAAAAATATATATAAAAATTGAAGAAAATGATGTGACCATAGAGCTTTAAGTTTGAATAGCTTATGTAGCTACAAATACAGAAGTATGTCTTCTGTATTTGGTTATTTCTTAGTTGTTATTTGTACACAATTGATCAAAGCAACACAAACGTACCACATTTATAGAAAAAAAAAACCCAGAATTCTATTTTGGAAATGCATCTCTCAATGGGATGAATGACATTTCCCCCCATTTCTTTCATATATATGTGCATGACTATTATTCTTTGCAGGAATGGGGCAATGTTCAGATTAATTCTATTCCAATATTTTGTTTTAACCAACGCAAGCATTGAGAAGCCTCAGTCACATAAATAAATAAATAAATAAATAGGAATGGAAACAATTTCGTTATGGCAATGCCACTCAATTTTAGTACTCCTTCCAAGATGAATGCCAAAACTACAATAGCGATCTGCCATTAATTTTTAATTGTCTGTTAATGGATACATCTGCCTTCCTTTTTGTTGAACACAAAATAGTGTAAACTGCTTGACTTGCAAAAGGATTTATCAGCCAGTCATTGGAGACATGAGATTTTGCAGTCTCTGGGAAGTATACCAAAAAAGCTTTACCAAGATGTATCAAATGACTGTACTGTCTCTCTTACTTTCTCACTGAGAGACTGGAAGTTATATTGTTTAGCCCAATATATCTAAAATGTTTGGGTAAATGGAAATTTTGTGAACTTTGACAAAGCTTTGTCAATATATTTTGAGTGGAAAATTCTATATAGAGAAAAATTGAAAAAATAGTATCCATCCAAGTATCCATCATTAAACGTCAACTACTACCATACATGGCAATCCTGTTTCATCTAAACCCTATCCCTTCCTCTCCAGATTATTTGAAAACCAATACTAGATATTATCATTTCATCTGTGAGCATTTTAGCACATCACTCTAAAGCAGTAGGACTCTCCTTTTTATTAATATCACATCTAAGAAGTGAATATGGAATATTAAATTTCTAGGCAGTGTTCAGTCTTCCCCCATTGTCATGATTTTTATTTTGTATTTTATTTGAATCTATATTCAAAGGATATATTTGGTTTATATTCTATGGACCACATAAGGTCCATGTGTTGCAACTTATGAGTAATCTGTACACTTCCTCCTGGAGGCATGTGATGTCCACTTGTGTCTCATATTCAAAGGATATATTTGGTTTATATTCTATGGACCACATAAGGTCCATGTGTTGCAACTTATGAGTAATGTGTACACTTCCTCCTGGAGGCATGTGATGTCCACTTGTGTCTCATATTCAAAGGATATATTTGGTTTATATTCTATGGACCACATAAGGTCCATGTGTTGCAACTTATGAGTAATGTGTACACTTCCTCCTGGAGGCATGTGATGTCCACTTGTGTCTCTTTTAGTGATACCTATAATCATCGATGATCATTGCCTAGATCCATTAATTTATTTATTGGTGTTGCAAAATAATAATACTTTATCATGCCTCTGTGTTTATTAGCTATATTCTATCTATAAAAAGAAGGCCTTGGCCAGTGGGAACTCTTCAGGTTGCCTCTTGTATCCTTTTGATATGACCTCATAGAGTCCTATATCTCTCAAGGAAATAAATAAAATCTATACTTTAAAGATTCCAAAAAAAGGAAACTCCAGGCCCAGATTATTTCACTGTTCAGGTCTATAAAATATTTAAGGAAAAAACATCAACTCTACATAACACCTCTTTCTGAAAATAGCTCACTTCCTTAACTTCTTGACACTATAAGACACTCCAGGCTCATCTTGTATTTTCCCTGTCCCAGCCCTGGAATCAGCTACTTCTCTAAGGAGTCCTGGTTCCTTTTCACTGGAGAATGGTTTTGGAAACTGAGATCTGTGTGCTGACTGTTCTTGTTGCTCCTGGGATGTATGTGTTACTGATCCATATACACACACACACATATATTTGTTTCTCTACTAAAAAATAACAGTCACTAATTCATATTGGTATTTCTGACTCCAGTCCAGCAAGAGGGTTTATTCTAGCATTCTTCCTTTGTTCATTTGTAATTTCTTGTTTTGACAGTGAGAAACTTGGCTCTTGTTAGCTGCAGTATATTTGCTAATTGGTTGGATCATAGTATTCTACAATTTCAAAATTGCTAAGTTTCCCATCTTAGGGCTAAATCATTCAGTGTTTCACCATTATATATAATGTAATGCAATGCAATGTAATATAATATATACATTATAATATATTAATATATTGGCATGGTACTATAATATAATATTTTTGGTAGATGCCCTTTATCAGAATGTAGAAATTCTTTTCTTAGTGTAAGAGAGTTTTAATATGTTTCTTGAATTTTGTCAAATTCTTTTCTGCATCTAATGAGATGATTACATGATTTTTCTTCATCAGTCTATATACATGGTGAATTGCATTGATTGATTTTTGAATGCAGATTGATTCAGCCTAGCATTTCTGTGATGAAACACGTTTTCATCCTTTTGAGATATTGCTGGGTTTCACCTGCTAGCATTTTGTTTAGGATTTTTGCATCTATGTTTATGAGACATAAATGAGGATTTTCTTTTCTTGTAATGTCTTTCTTTGATTTTGGTATGAAGATAATGCTGGCCTCCTAAACGAGTTGGGGAGTATTCCCTTCTTTTCCACTTCTAGAAAGGGTTGTGTAGAGTTGATATTATTTTCCCTTAAGTATTTGATAGAATTAGATGGTGAAATAATCTGAGCCTGGAGTTTCTTTTTCTTTTTTGGAATGTTTCAAAGTATGGATTTAATTTCCTTGAGAGACATATTAACTATTTAGGCTATTTTTTCTTGACTGAGTTTTGGTGGTTTGTGTCTTTCAAAGAAGTGAAGACTGTTGAAAGTCTATTTTTTCTAAGATGTCAAATCTATGGGTATAGGGGTGTTCATAGTATATCCTTAATGACTATTTAATTTCAGTGGGATCAGTAGTGATGTCTCCTCTTTTACTGGAGATATTGGTAGTTTGTGTCTTCTCCCTTTTTCCCCTTGGCAAATATTTTTTAGAGCTTTATTAATTTATTGCTTTTTTCAAAGAATCAGCTTTTGGGTTCATTGATTTTTCTCTATTGTTTCTTCTGTTTTTAATTTCATGATTTCTGCTCTCATCTTTGTCCTTTTTTGGCCTTTTTGCTTGCTTTGGGTTTGCTTTGTTTTCATTCCTCTAGTTTCTTAAGGTGCATGCAAAATTACTTTTCTGAGAACTTTCTTCTTTTCTGACAGAGGCAATTTATGCTTTCTATGGTCTGAATGCTGGTGTTCCCACATATTCATATGCTTATCATTAGTGTGGTACATTTGTTTTAATAGATGAGCCAGTGTTGATACATTATTATTAATGAAAGTCCACAGTGTACATGAGGGTTTCCTCTTAGTGTTGTACATCCTATAGGTTTTGACAAATGCATAATGACACGTATCCACCATCACCATATCATATCGTACAGAGTAGTTTCACTGCCTTAAAAATCCTCTAGCCCCACCTATTAATCCAATCCCCCAAACCCTGGCAACCAAGTGATTTTTACTGTCTCCATAGTTTTGCCTTTTCCAGAATGTCATAAAGTTGGAAGCATATGGTATGTAGTCTTCGCATACTGGCTTCTTTCACTTAGTAATCTGCGTTTAAGTTTCCTCCACGTCTTTTCATAGCTTGGTAGCTCGTTTCTTTTTAAAACAGAACAATATTACATTATCTGATGTACCACAGTGTATTTACCCATTCACTTATTGAAAGATCTCTTGGTTTTTTCCACATTTTGGCGATTATGAATAAAGCAGCTATAAATATACAGATGCTATAAAAATATATATATTACTTATGTCCATGTAGATTTTTACATGGACATAAGTAATATATATATTTTTAAAGTTTATTTATTTATTTATTTATTTAGAGAGAGAAAATGCGCAATGAGCAGGAGAAGGGCACGGAGAGAGGGAGAGAGAGAGACAATCCCAAGCTGACTGTGGGGAGCCCAATGGGGGGCTTGATCTCAGGAACCTTGAGATCATGACCTGAGCTGAAATCAAGAGTTGAACGCTTAACTGACTGAGCCACCCAGGTGCCCAGTAATATATTTTTAAATAAAGGGAGGAAGTGCGGGTGGGAGGACTTTCTAAGAGTAACAGAAACCGTAAAGAAAACAGTTGTTGTAATTTCTGGACTTAGTTAAAAATGTACCATAACTAACTTATGACAGACAGCAGGGGGTGGTATTTGCAAGACATTTGACAACCTTTGACAATTCTGTTTTGCTTAGCACACAGTGAATTTAAACCACATTAAGATTTCCAAACTCTGGTTATTCTATTTTGTTTTATTGTATTACCTGCGTGCCTGTGATAGAAGAGGGAAATATCAGCGATCTCTTTTGGATCTGTCCAAGAAATTTTGTAAGTATTTAGATCTCTCAGGAATCACTAGATTTCAGTATACATCTCACTGATAGGGAAACTATTATTAAGAAGGACAATCATAATTCTCCAGACTTTTGGAGGTGACGCCCAGGACAGAGCTACAATTTTCAAACACTGACTAGCTCACAGACTTCTTTGTAGGACCAAATATTTGCTGTTTTTCTCTGTAGCTGTAGGAGAAAAGGAACAATCCCCCCCCTCTTTATTGCTGACATTTCTCTCGCCAGTGTTTGAAGTGCTGTCACTGTAATTCCATGAATTAATGTTGAGAGAAAAGAAGAGACCGAATGGCTATAAACTCTGAATGCAGAAAATAAATGGGCAAAAAAGGATTGTTAGCAGGTGTAACAGAGAGTGGCTGATATTTTGCTTTCTTGAATCAGAAATAAAGGCCTTTCTTGAATCAACTAGAAAAATACATATAATTTAACAGAAAAAAAAAATCAACCAAGTCTTTGAAGCGAATGTGTAGAGGAAAAGGAAACCGTCCCAAATAGAAGGCCATCCCACCTCAGTCTACAGAGTAGCTGAGGAAATGCCTAAATACAGAATCAAGATTCTTTTTTTCCCTCAATGGTTAATTTGTATTTTCTTTGAGGCACAGAAAGTAGCTGATTGAGATCCAGTCTTCTGTCTCTGGTGGAGACACAGGAGTATTAGCCTGGGTAGTTTACACGTTCACCTCAACCATGAAAACCATGCATTTGATACCTTTGAGCAAGGTCCCTTTCTTGCATGTTAACTATTTACAAAATATATGCTGAAGCAACTAAATGAGTTGGCTTCAGGCATAAAAATAAAATAAAATTCATGATAAAGCAGTTTAGAGCTGATAAAGTTCTATTCAAAATAATTATTGGGGCACCTGGGTGGCTCAGTCGGTTAAGCAACTGACTCTGGCTCAGGTCATGATCTCGTGTTTTGTGAGTCCAAGCCCCACATGAGGCTCTCTGCTATCAACGTGGAGCCCGCTTTGGATCCTCTGTCTCCCTCTCTCTCTTCCCCTCCCCTGCTCTCTCTCTCTCAAAAAAATAAACCTTTAAAAAATAATAATTATTTTTGTTTTGGAGGAGCTGATCTTTAGCCTTGTTTTTTTTTTTTTTTTTTTTTAATCTTGGCAAAAATGAGATATCAGAGGTATTTCTAGCTGGTGAAAGAAAATGATATCTTCTATGCATTAGACACATGCCATTCTGTCCTCCATAGCAAGAGGGCAGATACCCACCCCATTCAGTGTAATAGCCATTATTATTTGGGAAGTGAAGACTAAAATATTAATATGGGAGAATATTTTGTAAGTCACGCATGGCTTTCATCGCAAAATGTGAATTGTGTTTATCTGCACTATGATTGCCCTTCTCTCTAAACTAAGCCAAGAACCAAGAGTTACCTGTATCTCATTTTCCTTCTTCTAGGTGCTCTTCAAGAAGCAGTCTGAACTCAAATGTGCAAGCCATCAGTGGAACTCTGCCCCATGCAACTTAAAGATGTCTCCAGAAGGGCGTTTAAACCACCCAGGACACAGGTGCTCTGCAGCAGGGCCAGTGGGCACAGGGAGAGGTGGAGCATTACCCAGGGCAGTGTGAGGGGCCCAGAGCACCCCTGACCCCTTCAGTGCTTGTCGCTTTGCCTCAATCACACCGTGGGGTGGGACCGGATGTCGCCCTGGTTTCTGTGCATGTACGAATCCACCTGTGTGGGAAGAAACCTACTAAACCTTGTTTACCTCTCAGGTCAGAGCACCAGCAACTCAAGTGCAGGGCATTTGGCAGAGAAATAAGAGAGGGCAGAGCCAGAGACCATCTCAGCAAGATGCTGGCCTTGAGCCAGCCTTCACTGCCATCTCGAATCACGTATAAGAAACTATCTTTATCCCAGAGAGGTATGTGGCAGGGATAGGGAGATGCATATCCAGTCTGAAAGTTTTATTTCTCCCAGAACCACTACATTTGGGATCCAGTGAAAGGCAGCGGCTGGCTTGGTTTGGGGTGACTCAGAGGTTGATAGGCTTCTCTGGGTCTCCATTCTCCTGACTAACTTGGGTAGAGAACTTGTTTTGCACAGAAGCATTGTGAAGCTGTGGTGGGGAGAAAGGAATGCAGCCGTTACTAAAAGCAGAACAAAACAGAAAACTCTTCTCCTCTGGAGTCTCCGAGGGCTTCTGGGTCACTTGGAGAATGGCTTTTTGAGGAAACACACCTGTTGTTCTTTTCCTGTTCCCAGGGACACGGTCTAACACCTCCCCTCACCAGACAGAATTTGTGGTGGCCAGTTTTTTCTTCTCTCACTGCGTGTGTGTGTGTGTGTGTGTGTGTGTGTGTGTGTGTTTGGAGAGACCAGAAGCCAGTGAGAGAGCTGCACAGGAGAGGAGGGAGGGGAAGATTGCTCAGACACCCTCTGTAGAACTTGCAAAATATCCAGGGCCCACCAGATAACAGGGTTCTCCCTGTCTCTGTCTCTCCCCATTTCCCTCTATCTCTGTCCTCTGTCTCTGTCTATCCCTGTCCTTCTTGTCCCAGGTCCACCAGTAACATCTGTGTCAATCTGGACATTTGATCTTTCTAAACCTTATCTTTATTCTTAAATAATTAGGGTCAAGGATTATATACCCTAAAGCCCTCAATAAGAGCAAACTGAAAATATTACTGATGCTATATTTTTCAGAACCTAAAATTTTGAACAGAATGAGCTCAGAGCAATGAAAAGCCCTTTGGCGATACAAGCTTATTTCCTGTGTTTGTGCAAAAGCGTTTCCACATATACACACAGCCCCTGCTGCACCCATACCTGGGTGCACATGTAGGGTGCCATCCCCGCTGCTGGGCAAGGAAAGATGCTTTAACTTCCTCCCCTACTTTTCCCCCCGAACTCATAGGATGCCCTTTGAAAAACAGGCTGAAAACTTGCCTTTTAAAAAAAAGTTTATTTATTTATTTTGAGTGGGGGGAGGGACAGAGAGAGAGGAAGAGAAAATCCCAAGCAGGCTCTGCACCGTCAGCACAGAACTTGATGTGGGGCTCGAACCCACAAATTGTGGAATCATGACCTGAGCAGAAACCAAGAGTTGGATGCTTAACCAACTGAGCCACCCAGGCACCCCTGAAAACTTGTCTTTTGATTTTAATCTTCATTTCCATCACTTGTTTTTGTTGAATACACCACCCAACTTGGTGGAAACAGTTTCCATTCTAAAGCGAGGGAAAACGATTTCAGGGGGTATGGCTCAAAGTGATCTGCTCAGGTAAAACATTTTTTTTTCTGATAAAGAAACACACGCTATTGTTTAAAAATTTATTTAAACCTCATCGTTAGCCAGAATGTAGTTATAAGCAGCAGGGTTCTATTCCTGGGAGATGACCGGCCTCTACCCTCTCACTGGCGGTTTCCTACAAATGCACCTGCTTCTGCTCCCACATCAGCGCGGACCATCTCCAGCCCCTCCAGTGGGGGAAGGAGGGATGACATTACTGTTACTCTGGGTAAACCACAGTGAGTTTCAGACCACTTTGCACTTCCCCCAGAGGTGGCTCCACCTTTCCTCTCCCTGCGCTCTCTCTGACCACTAGCTGGAGTGTTGCAGGACGCAGGGCTCCCCAAGAGGGATGCAGGGGACCCCCTTTCACTCTCCTTCTCTCAGAGATGCTTTCCTGGCAGGAAGGAGCTCTTGTCTACCCCCCCCCCCCCGCCCCCCGCCGTCCACCAAGCGGATGAGGCGCTTAATAACATTTATTAACGGATTAATGGGAGGATGGATGGCTGGAGATGAGAGGCGGCTGGATGGGCAGCCCTGAGTAGGGTTTTGAGCAGGGGGGAAGCCTGATGTCTAGAGGGGACTGAGTGGCCACCAGGGCACAGCGAAGCGCGGGGACGGAGCGGGGAGGGGTGGCAACAGCCGTGTGGCCCCAGATGGCCGCTGGACTGGAGGAGTAGCACTGTGACTGGGGAAGGAAAAATCCGCCCTCCCCCACTCCGCCTAAACAATTGAGGAAGCTGAGAAAGCCTGAGATGGCCTGGAGAGGGACCCTTTTTTTCACTTCTCTTCCGTTCAGTCTGGCTTCCGGGCTAGGGGCCGAGGGCGGTCACCCCCCTCCCCACTCTGCGCCCCCCCCCCCCCCACGCACGGGGCAAGAATCACCGAGGGGTCTAGGCAGGTGCAGCCCCTTGAATCCCACCGTCCCTCCATCCTGCGGTCCTGGGCGAAGACGGCTTCGTGTCTCTGCCGTGTTAGGGGCCCCGCAGTGCATTGTCCCTCCCCCCCTCCCCGCCACAGGTAAAAGAACTGATGATGTCACCTGACTCCAAGGTCCTCTCTCTGCCAGTCTATGCACACCAGCCCCCTTCCTGGCCGTGCTCCCCCTCTGGAGACCACCACCGAAGACGATCCAAGGACAGTCAGTATGTGGGAAAACAGACCACCTTGGTTTCAAAATCCTCAATATCGAAAATAAGCTGTTATCTCAAAAACATCAGCTTCCAGCATTGCCACCACCCATGCAATCACGTCTCCCCCCCCACCAAAAAAAAATCTCCATCTTTGAAACTCCATCCTTGAAAAGAACCAGACAAAGATGAGAATTATGTTCAGCTTTGTTCCTTCCCCAACTTTCAGTAGGGGGAACTGGGCTAGACTGATGTATTAGTCAGTGTTCTCCAGAAAACAGAACCAATAGAACATATATATGAATACATATACTTTAAGGAATTGGCTCATGTAATTATGGGGGCTGGTAGGTCCAAAATTTGTAGGGCAGGTTGGCAATCTGGAAACTCAGGCAGGAGCGGAAATTAAAGTCTTGAGGCAGGATTCTTTCTTCTCTGGGAAACTGCTTTTTGTTCTTAAGGCCTTCAACTGATTGCACGAGGCCCACCCATGTTGGCAGGCAATCTTAAGGACATCCAAAGAACACTCTCACAGCAATACCTAGATCAGTGTTGGATTAAATCACTGGGTGCTATGGCTTAGCCAAGCTGACACCTAAGATTAACCACCACACTTGATTAGACAGGCCCCTTCATGGATGGCAGGATGACAGAAAATTCTTGGGGCTGATCTCCATCCAGCAGACCCACACTTGCTTTGACATAAAAGCAGAGCCTGACTTGAATACCCAGTAGTGTGGTTCAATCTGGATAACTCTTATTCAAACTGGACATTCAGGGGCACCTGTGTGGCTCAGTCGGTTGAGGGTCTGACTTTGGCTCAGATCATGATCTTGCAGTGTGTGAGTTCAAGCCCCACATTGGACTCACTGCTGTTAGCCTGTCAGTGCAGAACCCTCTTCAGAACATTGCTGCTTTTCTTTTAGGCGTTGTTGGATGTAAGCATGATGCTTGGAACCCCAGCAGCCATCTTGCATCCATCCTGATCTTGAAGGCAACAACTTCCAAGCAGACAGAGAGATGGAACAAACCTGAGCCTTGAACCAGCCAGTCCTGAAGCCCACCCTATCTCTGGATTTCAGAAATGTTAACCTACAAATTTCCTGATGCTTCAGTTCTTTTGGAACTACACTTGGAAATATTTGAACTAATGAAGAATTCTCCATATTCCTTTTTAAAAAATCTTTAAATCTCTCAGATCTTTCCTGTTCCCATGCTTCTTCTGAGGACAGGGGACTGAGAACAGATGAACTGGTTTCTCTTTTCTTATTCCTAGAATCGGGAAAGGCCTCTCTCTACTACTAATGTGTCTGATCCATAGTAGACATTCAGCGAATCCTGAGTAATGTGAAAACTCCATTTAGTTGGATGATTTTGATAAAATGGGAGACAGTAGGGGAAATATGAGCCTCTCTTGGCAAGTCTTCTGTGCGTTTCCTTTACAGTTTTTAGGAGAAACAGAGCTTACCTTTGAACACTTTCCAAGGAATTTCTTTGGCAAACATTTTCATGTGAGTAAATGTTTAACAAAACCATTTCTTCCTCTCTGCTATAAAATACCTTTGGGCCAGCTCTCCAGCTTTATTCCCCCTGTAGAGCAACAGAGGTGGGATGCAGGACCGGGAGTCTGGGGATGGACCAGCCGCACGCCTGGAGGGAGGCTCTCCTCCTGTAACCTTGCTGCAGCTGATACTTTCTTGGGCTGTTTATGCCTCATCCAGATGCCTTCCTGAAGGGAGGTCAGATCATCCACTGTCTCCTGGATCTGTACTGATGTCTCAGAAGGCTTCAAGGTTGGCACATTCAGATCCAAAGTCTTCACCTTGCTCTGCTCAAACCACTCTCCCTCTGAAGGTGCAGGGCAGTGAAGGGAGCTACATGTCACAGGGTGGCCCAGACAGAAATCTGGTTCCCTCCCTGATTGATACAGGAATCTCCTTCTTTTGAAAGTTCATGGTACGCCACTTTGCTTTTATAAAAGACTTACAGGGGCGCCTGGGTGGCTCAGTGGGTTGAGTGTCTGACTTCGGCTCAGGTCATGATCTCACAGCTCGTGAGTTCGAGCCCCGCATCAGGCTCTGTGCTGACAGCTCGGAGCCTGGAGCCTGCTTCAGATTCTGTGCCTCCCTCTTTCTCTGCCCCAACCCACTCTCATTCTGTCTCTGTCTCTTTCAAAAGTAAATAAATATTAAAAAATTTTTTTATGGAAGACTTACATTAGTACCTGTTTTGCTTAGTGAAAGAAATCTGAAGAGGATTTCCATTTTTATGACAAACAGCAAAAAGTGAAAATAGATTTCAGCGTTGGTTTTGCAATGAGACTTTGGAGGGGCAGATGCACCCCAGGCAGTGAGGGCGGCCCTGTCAGTGCTTTCCCCTGGAGCTCCACACAGCGTCTCAGCATCCAGCCTCCGGAGCTCTGGGCTTTATCTCAACTGATTTTGTGCACCTGTTAGCGACATGTGCCTGAAGAATGGTTATTTTGTGGGTCTGGGAATGCTCAAAAAATTTTCATATAAATTAACAGTAATTGTTTCTTTGCTTTATGCCATGTTGGCTTTCAAAAGGTTTCCTAGGAATGTCCTGCTTTTGGAAAAAGCAGACAGCCTGTGTTGCTGTCTAGGACCACCTGGTGTTGATTCTGCCCCTCCTCAGTGTTGCCCATGGACATCCTCTCCTTTCCATCCATTTCTTTTGCTACAGCTCAGGCCCTGACGGCTGAGATGGAAATCTTCTCTTCTAAATGTTGTCCCTGCCCCCGGGCTTACATTTATATAATCCAACCACCACGTTGCTGCTACGGGAACTTCTTAAAATATACTAAGCTCTTTAAAAGCCTCCAGTGACTTCCTTTCTGTAGGAGACAGCCATGGAGCCCCGGAGGTGATGCCCAGGACCCCCCTCAGCCCTGTCTCTCCCTGCCCCAATCCTCCCGCATGTTGATTCACCTCTTCGTCCTTGACAGTGGCCTCCCCCAACCCAAAGTGACTGCCCAGAGAGGCCAGCATGTTCTTAGACAGCACACAGCAGCCTATCTAGGGAGCCTGTGTACTCTCCTTTTGGTGGACACCTTATTTCTCCAGTAAATTTCCCTTATACCCACTTCCACGTGCCCTTCACCCTTCCACCACACAGTCACGTGCGTGAAGCCGGAGCCATGTACCGTTTATGTTCTATTCCTGGTGCCCACGTAGAACCCAGCACTCAGTACTCACGTAGTAAACGCATGTGGAGCTGGACCAGATTAACTCAAGGAAGGGGAGACCGAGTAAGGCTGGCCAAATTGGGACTACTGCCTTCAGGAGGTGGTCCTTGGCCTGAAAACTCAAAGTTCCTTAGTGTGTCCAGGGCTTGAGGAGCTTAAACTTAACACTCGTGGAACATGTCTGGAGTCAGTTATGTGATACAGTTGTAAGGTTCAATATGGCACCTTTATTACCAATACAGGCTTGGAGAATGATGCTTGGGTGTCACATCGAGTTCCTGAGACTCACCCCACATCCAGTCGCAGGCTGCCTGGGGTGACTGCAGGTCCCTCACAGGTACAAAGGAGCACAGAAGGAGGGGCAGCTATCAACAAGATGGCAGGGGAGGGGCCACCAGACACACCCTCATCTGATTTCCTGTTTCTGCTGAATTCATGACCTCTGCTCAGATTCCACCCCAGTGTCTGCCCTCTTCTCTTTACTACCATTGAACAGTTGGACACGACCCTTTTCCCAAAGTCCCACGGAGAACACACATGATTGAACTGGCCTTTCCTGGGTTTGAGGTTAAGATGTTGCATTATAACATAGCTCGACCAGCAACAGGAAATATACCATAAGATAGACCCACTCTGGCCTGCTGTGTGTTTCATATGTCCTGTGAGGGAAGAGAAGCCTTCACATTTTAAAATGGTTGAAGAAATCAAAGGAAGAATTATGTTTCATGGCCACATAAGAAAGTTACATGACATTCAGATGTCCCTGTTCATTAAGTTTTATAAGAATGTAGCCTCGCATTGCCTGTGGTGGCCAGGGCAGAGCTGAGCAGACTATAGACCATTTTTAAGCGTAAAATATTCACTATCTGGCCCTGCCAACCCCTGCTTTAAGACATTACAGTTCCTTCATTTCCCCGCCACTGGAATTTCTCAGTGACTGCTTTTCCTAAGGCTCAGCCCCACCCCGCTGTGGTGGCCCCTTTTCTCTCCTTCATCATGCCAGACCCCTCTTGTGCATTCCGTCCCGGACTTCTTCTTGCTTTGGAAAGTCCCCCCAAGTCCCCTCAACAACCTCATCATCCTCTCTCGAAGGTGTGGGGATGGGGATGGGCGTCTTTTATGACCAACTCCAATGAAATCAGAGCATGTTTCTGAATAAAATAAAGAATTCTGCCACCAGCTTTAAAATTTTTTTTTTCAACGTTTATTTATTTTTGGGACAGAGAGAGACAGAGCATGAACGGGGGAGGGGCAGAGAGAGAGGGAGACACAGAATCGGAAACAGGCTCCAGGCTCTGAGCCATCAGCCCAGAGCCCGACGCGGGGCTCGAACTCACGGACCGCGAGATCGTGACCTGGCTGAAGTCGGACGCTTAACCGACTGCGCCACCCAGGCGCCCCAAGAATTCTGCCACCAGCTTTTAATGTAACACGTGTCTCCCCTCGACAGCATCGTTGCACAAAATAGGGCCCAGAGGTAGGACATCCGCACAGCTTCACGGTCCACCACCTTCCTTCCTGCAGACATCCTGTGACAGTTAGTTTCTCATCCCTTTTGTTCTTACTGCTACAATTTTTAACAAAAACAAAAAATTTGTTTTCCTTTGGATTTTATTTACCTAAAAGCACTTGAAAAAAAAAAAAAGAAAAGCTGGCATGTCTAATGCAAGGAAGAGAAACTGAAGTGAAATTATGTAAAAAAGCATATAAAGAATCTGACACAGACAGAGACGGGGACTCAAAAAATAATATAGCTGACTGCAGAAATCATCTGAAAACGCTCAGTGTGCATGAGTAATACACAAGTTAATTAAAACGGCAAGAAAAATCAGAAAGCATATAACAAGGAAGGCAGATATCCCAGGGTTAGAAAACACCCAGTTTTTGACTCTGAGGAGCACCCTGGAGGCCCAGTTACTGCCTCTCTCTTTCAGGGCTCGCTGTTGCTTTTCCACATACTCCTGCACCTTGGTCAGGAAGCGCCTGTGCTCTTCCCCGTGGGCACTGCCCCTGTCTTGCAGCAGCATCTGGGCTTCAAAGAAGAGGCTGTTGGTGTGGAAGGCGCCCTGGTTCTCCCTCTCCAGCCTCTCGACCACGGCCATCAGCTGGGCCCGCTGCTCCCCCTGCTCCTCCCCGGTGGCTTTGTTGTTGAAGGCACAGTACCTCTTGCTGCACTCCTGGACCACGCTCCTCAGGCTATGGTTGTCCGTGTTTGCGACGTAATTGTCCAAGGACTCGCCCATCAAGTCCTCCTTGTGGGTGAAGAGGACCACCATGTGTTTCATGGCTTCTTCCCCGAAGATCTCCATCACCCTCCTCACCGCCACCGTGTCCTGGGCGGTGAAGCGCCCCAGCTGGGTCACCAGCAGCAGCACGTGGGGCCCCGGGGCAGAGAGCAGGTAGCAATCCCCGATGTCCTTGTACGTGTCCTGGGTCTGAGCCCCTGCCTCGAAGATGGGGGGTGTGTCAACCACCAGGATGTTCCTTCCATCCCAGGTCCCTGTCTCTGCCTGGCACTTTCTGGTCACAGGCTGGCTCCTCAGCTTGGACTCGAACACTGGCTGGCAGAGGATGCTGTTCCCTGTGGCACTCTTCCCGCTGCCTGTCTTGCCCACCAGGATGATCCTCAGTGAGGACGATGTTGCAAACCAGTTATCTTCCCCTCTGCCTATGAAAAAACCAATTTGTGTGTGTCTTACTAAGTTAGTGATTAAGATTTCCAGGGCAGGGACCTTCATGGAATCGCATGAAAACTCGTGGATCTCCCTGTCGCCAAAACAGTCACATCTAAATGCATATGAAAGTTCGTATCCTTTAGGATGTTCTTGGATCATAGAAAGCCTATGTTAGAAATTAGAAGCTTGGACCCACAGCCAAGGGAGGGACCGCTCCACTGAGAAGAATGCTCTAAGCACTTCATCTACAGCAGGGAAAATACAGCTTTTTTTTTTTTTTTTTTTTTTTTAAAGGAATGTGATCCCAGGGCTTTTCCATAGATAGTGCTTTGGTCAATTTCATGCTAGATAAATGTGAGATTAGAAGGAGGCAGAGGATGAGAAGCCACGAATGAGAAAACATTATCACCTCTTTTCCACCCACAAATCCCCAGGCTCAATGCACACATATGAACCTCAGGCGTAAAGTGCATCTCAGCTGTCAGAGCTTCAGTGACCTCCCGCCAAGGACTAGCTGAATGTCCCTGGATGGCTGCTCTGTGGGTGGGCAGTTGGAGGCTTGAAACTGAGATGATAGAAGGTCATTAACGTCAAGGACAAAGTCTGGGAGATGCCCCTGGATGGGAGGCTGAAGAGAAGTGGAAGAAAGGACATTAGAAGCACATGTGTTGGAGATATCTGGCTGAGTGAACTACACAGGAAACTGGCTGAGTGAACTGCACAGGGAGGTGTTGGAGGTGGGGTGACACGAGCCAAGAGCTAAAATCTTCAAGGGTTGGAGGGGGGTGAGAACCTGAGGACTTTTAGAGTCTTCATGAGTTCAAATGAATTAAGGCCATTTCAGGCTCCTAAAATCTGTTATTTTATTCCTTCTACTTGGTGTTGGTTCCTCCTCTCCTTAAGCATTTGGAGCATGCAGGGTTACTAAATCTCTACGGGAACTCTTCCTCTTTCCAGTTGGGAGCAGACAAGGAAAGAGAAATCATTTTCACAGCCTGGTTCCAAATCCTCCAAACCCTGACGTGAAGTTTCACCTCCACATCTCCCACCGATCATGTGCAGGCGAGAGTGTGCTGGGCATGATGATGACAGGGAAGGGGAAGAACAGGTGACAGTTGTCTCTTTCTTCTTCAGCTTATTTTTTTTTGTGTGTTTACTTATTTTGTGAGAGGAAGAAAGCACGAGCAAGGGAGGGGCAGAGAGAGAGAGAGGGAGAGAGAGAGAATCCCAAGCAGCCTCTGCACTGTCAGTACAGAGCCTGTGGCAGGATTGGATCTCACAAACCATGAGATCATGACCTGAGCCGAAATCAAGAGTTGAATGCTTACCTGACTGAGCCACCCAGGTGCTTCTTTATGTGTATTGTCTTTGGTGATATGTTTCTTCATATCACCCATTTTTTATTTATTATTTATTTTATTTTTGATGTCTTAGTATTAAGTTTGAAGATTTCTTTTTTTTTAAATATTTATTTATTTTTGAGACAGAGAGAGACAGAGCATGAACAGGGGAGGGTCAGAGAGAGAGGGAGACACAGAATCCAAAGCAGGCTCCAAGCTCCGAGCCATCAGCACAGAGCCCGACACAGGGCTCGAACTCACGGACCGCGAGATCATGACCTGGGCTGAAGTCGGACGCTCAACCGACTGAGCCACCCAGGCGCCCCATGAAGATTTCTTTTTTGTATATACCATAATTAGGTATGGATTTTTCCAATATTTTTTCCCAGTCTGTAGCTTATATTTTTTCATTCTCTGGACAGTGTGTCACACCAAAGAGTGCCACCCAGGCACCTCCTCAGTTTAAAGTAACTGGGTTTCTGTCCCCGTGTTTGAGGTGAGAGTCGGTGGAGACAGAACAGTGATGCTCCCAGGTGCCTGGAGCTCCTGCAAACGCCGAGGCTTTCTTACCTTCAGTCATAGTTCCATATCTGCTTCTCTGAAGCCCTTCCATTCTCTTCTGGAATAAAAAACAGGAAAGGAATAAAAGCAAGTGTCCATATGGGAGTTGCTAAGGCCTGAGAACACTTTCAATTCAGACAACTAAGAATAATTATCCTAGGATGAGCCATTTCCATTGCTAATTTTCTAGCTCATATTATACTTCCAAACATCTATGAATAACTATGCAAGCCAGGCAAAGTTAAGTTAGGTTATGTTAACGCAATGCACTGTTGCTTTTTTTTTTTCAACTTATAGGAAATTAGGAAAGATTTTTAAAACGGAATCAGTTGGTTTTTATTTCTCCAACTTGAAAAGGAATGAAATGAAGAAAGCATTCTTCTATGGAACCAGGAGTGGGGCATTATTATTAGTTGGAATCAAAGTAGGCAAACTTGCTAGAATACAGAGAAAAAAAAAAAAAACAAAACCCTGCCTTTCTGTAAATAACACTGGTTTGTTTGAAGTACTGAGAGTTTTTGCTCCCAGAAACTGTGTCAGATACTCCATTGGCAAAGAGGAAAGCACAATGTTCCTTCCAGTGGGACAGCGGGATGGGAACAAGGTTAACTTCAGGCACTGACAGCAGAGGAAGTAGTTGTAGAGGGCCGAGCCCCAGCACCTTCCTTACCACCCCATCCCCCACCTTGCCCCACGCCAGAGAGTTTGGTGGAGAGAAGGTGGTGCCATGACTGAAGGGACAGAATCAACATTCAGGACAAATTCAGGATAAACTCATTGCCTGCTCAGATCTTAATCCAACTTCTTTCCTGGTGGGCTCTGAGGTCCTGGTCCCCAGATAATCGCCTTTTCTGTATCTCAGCGGATTTAATCAGAAATCGGCACCAGGATTGGCATAAATGTTTCATTCAAATGAGGCAGATTATTGGGTCATTCTTCTTGGTATTAGGAAAGGTAAGTAAGCATTAGATAAGGTAGGCACGAGACATGCAATATAATTAAGATGAACTCTGAGGTTCTTTGTCTTTATCCAGGTTTAAAGATTACGCGGTTTTGGAACACGTTTTTTAAGTGGAGAAATGCATGAAGTAGCTACCATTTGCAATGAACAAATGTAAATATTTGGGCATTTTTACTGGAGCTATTCTGTTTAAAAAGTCAAACATTACACATGTAGTTTCATTAACATTGTTTGGCTCCCCAGTCTTATTGCCCCTCCCTCTGTCCTCTGAAAGACAATATTCTGAGGATTTTATGGATCATTCTCGTTTGCCTATTTATACTTCTGCATACACATGTCTCTATAGATAATGTATAGTACTGGTTTTGTATTTTAAGCTTTTTATGTAGATGACCTTGTTTATGGAACATTTTATCAATTATCAACAAACTTTGAGCTGTTTCAAGCTATGTGCTTGTACTATCAACAATGCTGCAAAAGAATCCCCATGTATGTCCTCTTGTGCATACGCGCAGCAATTTACCTGGGATAAACAGCTGCCATCTGACTAGGTATTGCTAATTATGCCCTCAGGATGGTTGTGCTAACTCGCATTGGCACCAGCCACATATGAGAATTCCCAAACCTTCACTGGCATTTGGTGATATTAGACTTAATGTTTTGTCGCTCTTCTGGGCATAAAAAAGGATATCTTAATTGGTTTAAACTTGAATTTTACTAATTGCCATAGAATCAAAAGTGTTTGTCATAGCTTATTGGCTACTCAGGTGGCTTCTGTCATATAGAAATAACTTCTGCATGCTTTTCTACTCATGCAGTGGATGTGTTTTTTTTGTTTTTGTTTTTGTTTTGTTTTGTTTTGTTTGGCCCTCCTTAGGGGAAACCATCCTCTTCCACATTATCAGAATATATTAAGACAATTTCCTTCTTTTCCCTTCTTCCTTTCCTTCTCTTTCCTTTTCCTCCCCTCCCTTCTTTAAGCCCAGAGAAGACCATTTGCCTCACCATCTTTCACATGCTGTCCTTTGCTTTTGGTGAATTATATTCCAGCTTTTGCTAAAACTCCTCAAGTTCTCTGCCATCTTTTGTATTTTTAGACGACATTTTCTGAGGTTTGGGAACCTCATAAAACATGCTGGAATCAATCTACTGATTCCGTAAAGGCGATGATGATAGGGATGAGGATGTTGATGATGGGTTTCATCACTGTGAACATCCTCTGTGCAGTCATCTATAACCTTCAGAATTCTTTCATGTCCACGATTCTAACTGTTCTTCTAAGTTCCCTGTGATGTGAGGGGTGCCTGGGTGGCTGTCGGTTACATGTCCAACTGTTGATATCAGCTCAGGTTGTGATCTCATGGTGGTGGGATTGAGCCCGTCAGGCTCCATGCTGAGCATGGAGTCTGCTTGGGATTCTCTCTCTGTCTCTCTCTCTCTCTCTGTCCCTCCCTCCCTCCCTCTCTCTCTCTTTCTCTCTCAAAATAAAGAAAAACAAAAAAAAAATAAAGAAATAAATTCCCTGTGATGTGATCAAGATAGTCTTGAAATTTCTATTAAAATATTAGGAAATTGAGCATCAGATGACTTGCCCAAGGTCACCCAACTGCCATGGAGCTAAGCTATAAAAAAGGCCCCTTTTGCCTGCATATCCTCCTTGATTCCACAGGGGGTAAAAGAGATTATTCCAAAGAAGTCCACCATCATCTTGGAACACCGCATACAATGTTAGCATCCCACAGTCAGAACATCAACTGGTGTTGACAGGCTGGATGTCTGCCTTAGAATCAACATGGAGAATTGTATTGCAAAATCCTTAAAATTTTTCTTTTACATTTATTTATTTTTGAGAGACAGCATGAGACAGTATGTGAGTTGGGGAGGGGCAGAGAGAGGAGACACAAAATCCAAAGCAGGATCCAGACTCTGAGCTGTCAGCACAGAGTCCGACTCGGGGCTTGAACCCACGGACCGCAAGATCATGACCTGAGCTGAAGTTGGCTGCTCAACTGACTGAGCCACCCAGGCGCCCCTATTGCAAAATCTTGAGTGCATGTTCTAAAAAAAAAACATATATATATATGTTCAAAAAAATTTGCAGGAGGCAGGAGTTGCTCTGAATTGAAGTAGTTTGGTTTAAAATAATCTGGTGTTTTTGCTTGACTTGATTAAGTGTGACCCAAATGGTGCAGTGTGGCTGTCTCAAAAGGCCAATCAACTCAGGTTACATTAGTGGAAATGCAGTATAGTGGTTCTTCTGAACTATCTTCTGAGTGGGTCAGGCTGCCGGGGGGAGACATACCTCCCCCTGAGGGATGGATTTTTAGGCAGATATTAACAAATAAGGAAGTGTCCAGAGGCAAGTCTGAAAGGATATTGACAGAAATGTTAAAATGAGTCACAGACAAAATATTAACAGGGTGGAATAAAGCCTCGGAAAAGGCTGGGGAAGGATTGTATACCTGAAAGAATGTGGTACGTGTCAACCTCAGCACAGGCAAAAGTGAGTGATTTGGGAACGAAGGCAGATTTCTTCTCCAAAAGGAAAATTCTGCTAACCTTCTCCAAAATGGGGCGAGGTATCATAAGAGAGTGGCAGGCAGCATGTAAGCAGAAATGACAGAATCAGACAGGGATTGTAGGAGGATCTAGCCTAGGTAGGAATTGAAAGCAAACATAATGTGCATTCTGATTTTAAAATTGTAGGAGCCTGATTTTATCATGATGCTACTTCATTTTATCAAACCATGAGAAAGCAGACTCTCTAATGCTGTTCTGGGAAAGATAAAACATATTTCTTGCCTAATTCACAAATATCTCCTTCACTCATCTGCCCAGTCCCTGTATTTCCTGGTTTGGCTCACTTGTTCTGTACTTCAGTCACTGTGAGGTTGTGACACAACTCCCACCAAGGGTTAGCAGACAAAAGGATTGTTCCCATATGCCCTGAGCATAGTATGTTTGCCCTAGAATAGAGTCCTACCTGTATCGTGTCATACAAAAGATGGGGGGGGGGGTATTTGGGGGAGAATGGAATGGCTTCTGATCAAAGTCATGGGACAATGTCCCCTGAGGGGTCTTTTTGGAACACCTGGCCCATGGGACTGGTGTGTGTGGGGGTGAGGGAATAATAATCCCACATTTGCCCTTTGCAACCCTAGGAATGCGTCCTCTTCTCCCAGACCTTTCTGGGCCTTGGCACAAGTCAGGGATCGAGGGTGGTGGGGAGGTTAAGAGATTGAAACTGAGACGTGTGTCCCTACCTGGCTAGGGTACCTGGGGCGTTTGAGTTTTCTCATCTGTCAAAGGGGAGGACAATAGTCCTGCTTTAAGAAACTCTGCGAAGCTCATGAGGATCACAGGGGCCAGGAAGTGGACAACTGGCCTGTGGCGCCATGAAATGTGCTGGGTTGTGAGTGCAGGCTGAGTGGTTCCAAGCCTGTTTCCAGCCACCCCGAATCCCCTGAGCCCGTAACTCCCACCATCACCATCCGGGTTCACTGAGGGGCGAACCCACAAGTCCTGCACCCTGGGTGAGATCACACCAGAACTGGGTGGGACTAAACCTTGGGCCCTCAGACCCCCTAAAGACTTTGGGACCGTCCCCTTACCAGGAGCGGCGCTGCGGGCTGCGTGCTCGACGTGGCTCTCGCGGTGGCGGGGACGCGGCGGCAGGAGGCTCTCGGAGGCCCGTGGCTCTCGGGCGGCTTTCGGGGCGGCTCTCGGGGCGGCGGGGACGCGGGTGGCTCCCGGGGATGGGGGGTGGGGTGAGGGCGGGGACGTGGGCGGCTCTCAGGGCGATGAGGGCGCAACAGGAAGCGGGGCGGGTGCATTTAGGGAGGAACCGCGGGGGAGGCCGCGGGCTCCAGGGCTCGGCCTTGGCTCCAGAAGGCAAAGGGGATCAGGGAGCCTGGCCCCCGCCCGGCCCAGACGGGGACGGTCCCTTGGGGTCCGCAGCACCTGGAGAGCCGCGAGTGAGTGGGTGGCTGTGTGGCTCCCATAAGGGGACAATTCCTGTTTGAGCCTGCTGGGGTCGCCATGCCTCCTCCCATTGCCTTCCCCCCCCCCCCAATATTATTTTATTTTATTTTATTTTATTTTATTTTATTTTATTTTACTTTATTATTTCATTCCATTTCATTTCACTTCACTTCACTTTATTTTATTTTATTTTATTTTATAATATGAAATTTATTGTCAAATTGGTTTCCATACAACACCCAGTGCTCACCCCAACAGATGCCCTCCTCAATGCCCATCACCCACCCTCCCCTCCCTCCCACCCCCCCATCAACCCTCAGTTTGTTCTGTTTTTAAGAGTCTCTTATGGTTTGGCTCCCTCCCTCTCCAGGTTTTTTTTTTTTTTTTTCCCTTCCCCTCCTCTATGGTCTTCTGTTAAGTTTCTCAGGATCCACATAAAAGTGAAAACATATGGTATCTGTCTTTGTATGACTTATTTCACTTAGCATAACACTCTCCAGTTCCATCCGCGTTGCTACAAAGGGCCATATTTCATTCTTTCTCATTGCCAAGTAGTGTTCCATTGTGTATATAAGCCACAATTTCTTTATCCATTCATCAGCTGATGGACATTTAGGCTCTTTCCATAATTTGGCTACTGTTGAAAGTGCTGCTATAAACATTGGGGTACAAGTGCCCCTATGTATGGGCACTTCTGTATCCCTTGGGTAAATTCCTAGCAGTGCTATTGCTGGGTCATAGGGTAGTTCTATTTTTAATTTTTTGATGAACCTCCACAGTTTTCCAGAGCAGCTGCACCAGTTTGCATTCCCACCAACAGTGCAAGAGGGTTCCTGTTTCTCCACATCCTCTCCAGCATCTATAGTCTCCTGATTTGTTCATTTTAGCCACTCTGACCAGCGTGAGGTCGTATCTCAGTGTGGTTTTGATCTGTATTTCCCTGATGAGGAGCAACGTTGAGGTTGAGCATGTTTTCATGTGTCTGTTGACCATCAGGATGTCTTGGGACCTCATGAAGGTAAAAAGCGTCTGCACTGCAAAGGAAACAATCAACAAAACTAAAAGGCAACCGACAGACTGGGAAAATATATTTGCAAATGACATGTCAGACAAAGGGCTAGTATCCAAAATCTATAAAGAACTCACCAAACTCCACACCTGAAAAACAAATAATCCAGTGAAGAAATGGGCAGAAAACATGAATAGACACTTCTCTAAAGAAGACATCCTCCCATTTCCTTTTTAGGACTTGTTAGAATAAACGGAATTTGGGGGTAGAGGCTCTGAAGACTGTGGAGGACCCCCAGGTTAAGAAACACCTCCAGTGACCCAGGAAGGGCCCAGTGTGGCACTCCCCTCAGCACCGATGGTACCCAGACTCCTGTTTCTAGAATGCTTCTGCTTATCAGGGACGGAAAGGCTGTGCTGGTTCACAGAGGGGCTGAAAGAACAACTCTAAGGATGTGATTTCAAGGGCTTTCCAGACCCCCCGTGCTGGCTACCCCTTGCCTGTCCTCTGACAAGCCAGTCTTAAGGGGCTTAATGGGGTTTGGCGCTTATGTGTCCATTGATTCCTGGGGCAGGTTTGGGAGGCCGTGGCTCTTCTATTTGTCAACTGATTGCACATTTCAGGCTAGAGTAATGAATATAAAACAATTACTTTGCATTTGGTTCTCTTGCCTCAGGAAACTATTGGGGCTATATCAAAATAAAAAGCTTCTGGGGCGCCTGGGTGGCGCAGTCGGTTGAGCGTCCGACTTCAGCCAGGTCACGATCTCGCGGTCCGTGAGTTCGAGCCCCGCGTCAGGCTCTGGGCTGATGGCTCAGAGCCTGGAGCCTGTTTCCGACTCTGTGTCTCCCTCTCTCTCTGCCCCTTCCCCGTTCATGCTCTGTCTCTCTCTGTCCCAAAAATAAATAAACATTGAAAAAAAATTTTTTTTTTTTTATGAAATTTATTGACAAATTGGTTTCCATACAACACCCAGTGCTCATCCCAAAAGGTGCCCTCCTCAATACCCATCACCCACCCTCCCCTCCCTCCCACCCCCCATCAACCCTCAGTTTGTTCTCAGTTTTTAACAGTCTCTTATGCTTTGGCTCTCTCCCACTCTAACCTCTTTTTTTTTTTTTTCCTTCCCCTCCCCCATGGGTTCCTGTTAAGTTTCTCAGGATCCACATAAGAGTGAAACCATATGGTATCTGTCTTTCTCTGTATGGCTTATTTCACTTAGCATTACACTCTCCAGTTCCATCCACGTTGCTACAAAGGGCCATATTTCATTTTTTCTCATTGCCACATAGTACTCCATTGTGTATATATACCACAATTTCTTTATCCATTCATCAGTTGATGGACATTTAGGCTCTTTCCATAATTTGGCTATTGTTGAGAGTGCTGCTATGAACATTGGGGTACAAGTGCCCCTATGCATCAGTACTCCTGTATCCCTTGGATAAATTCCTAGCAGTGCTATTGCTGGGTCATAGGGTAGGTCTATTTTTAATTTTCTGAGGAACCTCCACACTGCTTTCCAGAGCGGCTGCACCAATTTGCATTCCCACCAACAGTGCAAGAGGGTTCCCGTTTCTCCACATCCTCTCCAGCATCTATAGTCTCCTGATTTGTTCATTTTGGCCACTCTGACTGGCGTGAGGTGATACCTGAGTGTGGTTTTGATTTGTATTTCCCTGATAAGGAGCGACGCTGAACATCTTGAAAAAAAAAATTTAAAAAAAAATAAAAAGCTTCTGTACAGCAAAGAAAACAATCAACAAAACTAAAAGACAGCCTAGTGAATGGAAGAAGATATTTGCAAATGACATATCTGATAAAGGGTTAGTATCCAAAATACATAAAGAACTTATATGGCTCAACAACAAAACCCAAATAACACAGTGAAGAAATGGGCAGAAGACAGGAGCAGACATTTCTCCAAAGAAGACATCCAGATGGCCAACAGACACATGAAAAGATGCTCAACATTACTCATCATCAGGGAAATGGAAATCAAAACCACACCGAGATATTACTTCACACCTGTCCGAATGGCTAAAGTAAAAAACTCAAGAAGCAGGGTGCCTGGGTGGCTCAGTCCACTAAGCATTCGACTTTGGCTCAGGTCATCATCTCACGGTTTGTGAGTTTGAGCCCCACATAGAGCTCTATGCTGACAGCTCAGAGCCTGGAGCCTGCTTCAGATTCTGTGTCTTGCTCTCTCTCTGCCCTTCTCCCGCTGATGCTCTGTGTCTCTCAAAAAATAAATAAACATTAAAAAAAACTCAAGAATCAACAAGTGTTGGTGAGGTTGTGGAACAAAAGGGAAACCCTTGTGCGCTACTGGTGGGAAGGCAAACTGGTGCAGCCACTGTGGAAAACAGTATGGAGCTTCCTCAACAAATTAAAACTAGAACTACCCCATGATCTGGTAATTGCACTACTGAGTATTTACCCCCTAAATTAAAAAAAACCCGCTAATTCCAAGGGATACTTGCATCCTTATGTTTATTGCAGCATTATTTACAATAACCAAACTATGAAAGCAACCTATGTGTCCATCAATAGATGAATGCATAAAGACGATGTGGTGTATATATACAATGGAATACTACTCAGCCATAAAAAGAACAAAATTTTGCCATTTGCAACATGGATGGCTTTAGGGTGTATAATACTAAGTGAAGTCAGAGAAAGACAAATAACGTGATTTCACTCACATGTGGAATTTAAGAAAGAAAACAAATGAACAAAGAAAAAGAGACAAACCAAGAAACAGACTTTTAACTATAGAGAACACACTGGTGGTTTAGTAGAGGGGAAGTGGGGGGAATGGGTGAAATAGGTGATGGGGATTAAGAGTACACTTATCATGATGAGCATTGAGTGATATATGGAATTGTTGAATTGCTGTATATACACCTGAAACTAATACAACACTGTATATTAACTATACTGAAATTAAAATCAACCAATCAAAAACAATTATGTTGCAAAGCAAGATCAGAGCATGATACGTGTTTAAGCAGAGCCCAGTCTTATCCTAGAGAATCTCCAGATTCCTTTCTGCTCATATTTAAAGTTAGGCTTAGCGTCACCTAATAATCATTGCCTGAGATTTTGGGGGGGAATATAGTTTGAAACAATCTCTCGCTAATTCAGAAAACCTCTCCATCAAAATAGAAGAGAAATAAAACAGTTTTATCTTGGAACAGGCATTAAACCAGAAGGTAATGTGCATCACAGGTGATCCTCAAAGAGATTGCAAAGACAAGGAAATTGTAGCCTGCTATGTAGCCAAGCAGATGCAGCCCACTGCATATGTGGTCAGGATAAACTGTAACTATTCCTCAAGTAAGAAGACTTGACTGTATTATTTGTTAGACACAGTTCACCCTAAATTCACCTGGTAATTTGGAGGACCACCTGTTAGCTAATTGCCTTTATCCAAAGGGAAAGTAAACTTCTCCAATCCATCCTTCAGATAATAGGAAGCACAGCACTGGGTGAGGTAAAAAGTGAATGCAAAACCAATTCCTCTGTGGGGGGTGGTAAAGGGGGTTGATTTGCACAAGAGGTGCTAGAAACAGTTCAGTGACAACATAAGAAGTCATGAGAGGCCATAGCTTGTGTATTTCTGACACCCACAGCCTCTGCTGCCATTAGCATTCGGGAGACGTGCATGTATACATTTTTTCATCTGCAAGTTTAACCCAGTAAATAAATAAGTTCTGTGTAGACAGAAGGCAAGAAAGACAGCCATGGGAGGTGAGAGCTAGAAGGATCTCCGAGCTCATCCAGAAGTTTTTCTTCTTTTTTTCCCTTTCATTTTACAGATAAGGAGACTGATGCCCAGAGTAGAGGAATGCCACTCACAAAATCACATGGTTAATTTTACTATACAGTATAAAGTATGCATCAAGATTATTTTTTATTTCAAATCGATGCCCATTTTCCATCCCCATGTCTTGAAAAGATTATCCTATCTCTTTCTCTTTCTCTCTCAATTTTTGTAAAAAATGCCAAGAATTTATTGGTCATATTTCCATTGGTCTATTTCTGGACTCTATTCTGTCCCACTGATCCATATGTATGGTAACCTTTACTAATACCTTGCAGTTATGATGCATATAGATTTACAGCAAATCCTGCAATCAGAGAGTGTGAATCCTCCAACTTTTTCTTATTCAAAATAGTTTTTGTTCTTTGTTTTTTCATATAAATTTTAGAAGCAGCTCGTGAACAAAAAAACCCCACTCAGATTTTCATCAGGATTGGTCTATAGATGAAATTGGGGAGAATTGACATCTTAATAATACTGAATTTTCTTATCCACAAATGAGATATCTCTCCATTTATTTAGACCTTCTGTGATTTTTCTCACCAACATAGTTTTCAGCATAAAAATCTTAGATTTATCCCAAAGTAGTTCATGGTTTCTAATGCTATTACAATAGTACTGATTATTTAATTCCAATTTCCAATTGTTCATTGCTAGTACACAGAAATATAATCAGTCTTTGCACATTGATCTTGCATTATCATACCTTGCTAAGCTGATTCATTAGAATCAGAATATTTTTTCCCCTCTAGAATTTTTTTCCCCTCTTTGGGATTTTCTGCATAGATAATCACATCATCTCTGATGAAAGAGAGCTTTATTACTTCCCTTCCAGTTTTTATGACATTTCTTTTCCTTGTCTTAGTTCACTGGCTGGATGTCCAGTATGATGATGAACTGGAATGATAAGGAGGGACATACTGGCCTTTTCCTCACCTTAATGGGAAAGTATCTAGTCTTACGCCTTCTGTATTCTTACTGACTTTCTGTCTATGTGTTTTACCCAATAGTAAGAAAGGAGGTTAAAGTCTCCAAGTATACTTTTGGATTTGTCTGTCCTTTTGATTTGTGTCGCCTTTGCTTCATGTATTTTGAAGTTTTAGGTGCATGCGTTTTTAGGACTGTTATGTCTTCCTGGTAAATTGACATATTTATCCTTCTATAATGTCTGTCTTTATCTTTAATAGTATTCTTTGTTTGTAGCCTACCTTTCTATTGATATAGTGATTCAGCTTTCTTTTCATTAGTGTTTTCATGGTATTTCTTTCCCCATCCTTTTGCTTTTAACCCATCTATATTGTTGTGGTAGAAAGAATTCTAAGATGGGCCCCAAGATGCCCCTGCTACTGGAGCACAAGACCTGGACTATCCCCTCCCCTTGAGCATGGGCAGACCTGTGAATAGGACGGATGTCACTTTACATGGCAGAGGTGAAGGCATTCTGCCATGTGATTAAGGTTCCTAATCTGTTGGTTTTGGGTTAGTCAAAGGGGGATTATAGGGGAGCCCGGGTGGCTCAGTCTGTTAAGCGTCTGACTCTTGGTTTCAACTCAGGTCACGATCACATGGTTTCATGAGTTGGAGCCTCCCATCCGGCTCAGTGTTGACAGTGCAGAGTCTTCTTGGGATTCTCTCACTCTCTGCCTTCCCCGACTCGCACTCTCTGTCTCTCTCAAAATAAACAAACTTTAGAAAAAAGGGGGTGGGGTGGGATTATACCAGGTGGGCCTGACCTAATCAAAAAATATTCAAAAGCAAGAGATTCTCCCACTGGAGAGAATATCCATATTGAATATCCGTATTGAGAACTGCCTATCAAGAGGGGCAGCCAGGGTGACCCTCTGGGAGGAGGAACTCAGTCCTACAACCACAAGCAACTCAATGCTGCTGACAACTTGAATGAATTTGGAAAAAGACCCTGAACTCCACAGAGGACACCACTGAGCAGCTGACTCCTTGACTGAAGCTTCAAGCAACTCTGAGCACAGGACCCAGTCAGGCCTTGCCTAGACTCCAGACCCCCAGAGACGGAGCCAATAAGCATATGTTGTTTCAAGTTGCTAAGTTGGAGGTCATTTGTTAGGCACCGATAAAAAAGTAATGCACTTGTTATATTTATAGTGAGTTTCTTTTATTTAAAAAAATTTTTTTTTAACATTTATTTATTTTTGAGACAGAGAGAGACAGAGCATGAACGGGGGAGGGACAGAGAGAGAGGGAGACACAGAATCGGAAGCAGGCTCCAGGCTCTGAGCCATCAGCCCAGAGCCCGACGCAGGGCTCGAACCCACGGGCCGCGAGATCGTGACCTGAGCTGAAGTCGGACGCTTAACCGACTGAGCCACCCAGGCGCCCCTATAGTGAGTTTTTTTTAAATAGCATGTGGTTGGCCTTGCTTTTTAATCCAATCTTACAGTCCCTGCTTTTTATTTTGGGATGTTTAGACCATTTATCACAGTCTACATGGAAGTACTATTAGACCACTTCACATGCCATTTAAGAAACTTACATTAGTGTACTTACAATTTCTGTCTCCTGGGTGTTGTCATATGCCTGACTTTCACATACGTTGTAGGTTCCTCAATACACTATTACTATATAGATATCCATAGATATAGATCAAAATCTTTCCACATTTGCACTTTGTAACTGGCATCTAATCATATCCTACCTTATACTTCAACTAGCTCCCAGGAATATACACACAATAATGTGCAGTATTTATTATTGTGAATAATACCTGTGGAGTATGTATGAGTGTGAAATGTATCTGTTTGTGAAATCTTTTTTTTTTTTTTTAATTTCTGAGTATTTACTATTACGAAAAGTTTCCTCTTGGATTTGATGATTCTGTATCACAGTTTTATGGAATTTAACCTACAAAGTGGTTTTATCATATTATTTCATCATACACGAAAGCTATCAAGATGAACATTAATGTGATCATCTCAATAAAGAAACGGAACCCCTTTCGGCCCCACCTCTTGGAGCAGGTGCATAGGGGATGGCTCTGAGACAGACACAAGTCCGGGGCCACGTGCCACACCCTGCTCTCTCCGCTACTCCTTCTAACACGCCCTCGCCATGTCCCAAGTAGGGCTTTTTACCCGTGGGTGTCGAAGCCTTCCTTTGATTCAAGCATACATTTCCATATGCGAATTTAAAAGCCATAATACTTATATTTATTTTAACTTCCCATTTCTATATGCAAACAAGACAGAAACAAACAACAATTGGAGGGCGTGTGTGGACACGTGGTCACGAGACAACATGAAATGAAAGAATGACGGGTTAAAGTCAGCCCCACAGTGCATGCTCGTGCACACGCGGCCCTGGAGGCAGAGCTGGGGACAGCGGCCGTCCCCCCAACCCCGTCCCCCTCCCTGCTGCCCCGCGGGTCCCCGAGTTGCCGGGTTACCGAAGGGATTCACCCCTCGCTCAGAGCCCCTGTGTGAGCCCCGCAGGGCTGCTGAGGACGCTAAAGACGGAGATTAATGGCGGACTTCCGCCCAGTGGCACTTCACCGAGCCCAGCTCACTGCAAGGGCCACCGGGGCCCTCAGGCCTCCTGACCACAGCTCACCATAACCCCGAAGTCCAACCTGCCACCCCCACTCTGGCGCCCCAGGAACTAGTGGCATCTAAGCACAGGCGCACACGGGCCCTTCTAATCCACGTGGAACTGGGATGGCCCTAGGGGTCCCCCCAACAACCACCTTCTCCACATGGAGCTGCCCCCACCTCCCGCCAACACCACTTTCCTTCCAGCCCCTGACCCCGGGCCAGGTCAGTAGGTGCCTCCTGTTGCATCCACACCTCCGGACTAGAGCATGGCTGATTTGAAGAGAGGAGCCAACTTCCTTGAAAGTGTTTTGTCACATTGTGACAGAGCAATAAGGAAACCCTATGGGTTTGGTTACACAACCTAAGGATGGCATCTGATTTTCTAGTGATGTGGCGGTCAAGCACTTTCATGGGCTGGCCTACCCCCATTAAACTCCATAGTACCACCATAGCAGTGGAATGTCGGGGTCTGAGGCTTTCCACCAGTGCACCTGTGGCTCCCTCTTTCTCCATTGTGTGAGACGACCTCTGGGTTTTGTATTGTTTTGTTTTATTTGTTTGTTTGTTTTGCTTTTTTTGCATAGTAATCCATTTGAGAAGCACAATGAGGAAGACATTCCCCAAATTTCGACTTCACTTTGGAAAGACACGAGCCATAATAAGTGCTAGAAACTTGGGAACTGTTTTATTTTCAGTATAGTTATTTCTCTTTTTTTGCAGTAAATTATTGTAAAGGAAATAAACCGATGTATCAGAAGTAAACATTAATATGTATGACCCTGACATCACCTTCACGGGTGATAATAAAACATCCAAGGGTCACAAAGGGCCAGATCTAGCTGGGTATAAGAACTAGGACAGTATTAAGGAGGGTCAGTGTCTGCTTTGGTCTGAATGTTTGTGTCCCCCAACAGGTTTCATATATTGAAAATTTCGTGCCCAAGAGGATGGTTTTAGGAGCTGGGACCTTTGGGAGGTGAGTCAGTCAAGAGGGTAGATCCCATATGACTGAGAATTATGCTCTTCTGCTAGTCTTATCATTCTTAAAGAAAAGGAGGTCTTTTCAGCTATTAAAGATTAGATGGCAGGAAGAGGATGAAATTTTCATACGAGGCTTAGTCTAGCTTCAGTTGGTATCTCTGACCCAAGTTTCTGTTTCTCCTCTCTGGAGGGTCATGAGAGAGGTGAGTAAAATAGCCAGATATTGTGTGGAGAAAAGGTTACAACAGGGTACGGTGCTATGGGCCCTGGACCTGGTTAGGTCAGTAATCAACTCTGTGATCTGCCTAACTCACTTACAGCTTCTGGAGTCAACTCTCCTTGTGTGTAGTGAGGGGGTTCATTTAATCTAAAGCTAATGTTCTGGGGTCTGATTCTTACCCAGTCTTGCCAGTTAAACACTCTAGTGAAGACACCTAACTCACGGCCCTTCACCTTATCCCCACCCCCTACCTTACCCAGCTTTATTGAGATTTACTTGAAATGTAACACTGTTTAAGTTTAAAAGGTGCAATGTGTTGATTTGATTCACTTCTATATTGCAAAATGATTGCCACTATAGTATTATTAGCTAACATCTGTATCACATCACATCTTTACCATTACTCTTTTTTTGAGTGAGAACATTTAAGATCATCTACTCTCTTAGTAACTATTAATGTATGATACAGTGGTATGAACTATAATCACTGTGCTGCACATTAGATCCTCAGAATTTATTTGTCTTATAACCGGAACTTTGTACTCTTTGACCAATGTCTCCCCATCCCCCCATCCCCCAGCCCCTGGTCACCACCATTCTACTCTCGATTTCTCTCTCCATTTCTATCAGTTTGGCTTTATAAAATTCCATGTAAAAGTGATATCATACAGTATTTGCTTCTCTCTGTCCTACCTATTTCGCTTACGATAATGCCCTCAAGTTCCATATCAAGTTCACATATATGTGCATATCATATATATATATATATATGTATCATCTATCTATATCTATCTATCTATCTATCTATCTATCTCTATATATCTTTTTTAACCATTCATCCATAGGTGGACACTTAGCTTGTTTACATATCTTGGCTATTGTGAGCAATGCTGCAGGGAGCTTGTGAATGTAGATATTTCTTTGAGATCCTGCTTCCCTTTCCTTTGGAATAATACCCAGAAGTGGGATTGCTGGATCACATGGTAATTCTACCTGTAATTTTTGAAGGACCCTCCTTACTGTTTTCCACAGTGGCTGCGCCAGTTTGATTTCCAAAAACAGTGCACAAGGCTTCCCTTTTCTCCACATCCTCCCTAACACTTGTTACCTCTTGTTTTCTTGATGATAGCCATTCTAACAGGTGTGAGGTGACACGTCATTGTGGTTTTGATTTGCATTTCCCCTGATGATGGTGACACTGAGCATGTCTTCATGTACCTACACGCCATATGTATGTCTTTGCAAAAATGCCTATTTAGTTCCTCTGTCCTTTTTTAATTGAATTGATCATTATTTGCTATTGAATTATATGAGTTCTTTATATATTTTGGATATTTATCAAATATATGATTTGCAAATATTTTCTCCCATTCGGTGGGTTGCCTTTTCGTATTGTTGATGGTTTCTTTTGCTAGGCAGAAGCTTTTTAGTTTGATGTAGTCTCACTTGCTCGTTTTGTCTTTCATTGCCTTTGCTTTTGGGGTCAAATCCAAAAAAGTATTGCCAAGACTGATGTAAAGGAGCTTACTCCCTATGGTACTCTAGGATTTCAAGCCTCTTAGATTTACTGAGACTCATTTTATGGCCTACTGGTTATATTTAGGAGAACGTTCTTTGTGTACCTGAAAAGAATGCATATTCTATTTCGTTGGGTAAAGTGCTCTAGTGTTAGGTCTAGTTGGTTTATGTGGGTCACATCGTCTGTTTCTGTTTTGACTTTCTGATTAGCTGTGGTACGCGTTGTTCAACATGGACATTGAAGTCTACAGCTTGTTGTTGAATTGTCTATTTCTCCTTGACGCCTGTTATTTTTTGCTTCCTGTGTTTTGGGGCTCAATTGTGAAGTTCATGTGTGTTTATAATTATTACATTTTCAAATTCACTGAATCTTTGTTCTAGCCATTCAAATCTATCGTTGAGCTCCACTAGTAAGATGTTCATTTCAGTCATACTTTTCCGCTGCAGAATTTCTATTTTGTTGTTTAAAACAGCAATTTCTGTATTCTTATGGACACACAGACAGCAGCAAATCAAGGCCTAGAAAGGCAGAAAGGAAATAGTATCCAGATTCACTACACCATGTTCCCTAAAATACCCAGTTTTTAACAACAGCTGTAAGATGTACAACGAAACAGGAAGGTGTGACCCATATACTGGAAAAACTGAGGCCACAGGAATTGCCTGGCAGAGGCCCTGCATATTGAATTAGAAGACAGGGCTTCCAAGCAGGAATTCTATGTTGAAAGAACTAAAGGAAATCACACTTAGAGAAGTAAAAAAGGCTACAGAGACAATATCCCATCACCATTGATTCAAAAATGACATTTGACAAACCTGACACCCTTTCATAATAAAACCCCTCAACAAACTAGAAATGGAAAGAAATGCCCATAACTCAGTGAAGGGCGTCTGTGAAAACTCCCACCACTGGTACCATACTTAATGAAAGACTGAGTGCTTTGCCCCAGTGATCAGAGATAAGACAAGGATATCTGCTCTGGTCGCTTCACTGCAACTTTGTGCAGGGGGTTTGCGTGTTTGGCTGGACTCTCCTGGTGAAGTCTGCTTCCCCTGCAGGGTGAAACCTCTAGTGTCTGTCTTCAGAGGATGCAGCCTGGGTCTGCACAGTCCCGGGGGGTGACAGTAGTCTTAGCCCCACTCTGTGTGTCTTACCCTAACCACTCTGTCTGTTCATACTATACCCAGCGGTTAAACCTACTGACCGCCAGCTGATTCCTCCCAGGATACTGCTGTCTTGCTGGAAGGCTGAGGGGATAGGGAGTCCCAGCTTCATGGCCATACCTGCCAGAATGCAGTTCTTACTACTATTTAGTAGACTTTTTGTTTTTTTGAAATAGTCTTTCTTCGTTTGCTGAATGATCTTAGAACAACTTTAAGAGACTTTAATATATTTTTAAAAATATATACGTTGCACCACTTATGGCTGTCCCACCAGTACTAGGTCTGTAGAGTTCCTCCAGGGCATATGGAAGCCTGTCCTAGTTTTGGGTCAAACTCTGGCCACATTGTCAACCCTCCCCTTCTTCCTTCCTGCTGGCTGCCTGGAGTTTGCCTCGTTTTGTCTTCCCCTTGTGGTGTCTTATTATAGTTAAACGAAACACCGTCAAAAGGGAGCCAGGCAGCAGTTACCACCGTCTTACCGACAGCCATTTTTATACGGAGTCCTGCTGTCCTACTAACTGCAGATATGGTGAACTTGCAGAGGGTGAGAGAGACGCTGGCCTCTCCCTGTATTTCCAAAGAGTGGTTTATATTCTTTCACAGCTTGGACATGAGTCATTTCAGTGCAACTTGCAAGTTCTATTTCTTCCGGAGAAATAAGTAATAGTGAAAAATAATAAAGCTGCTTGGCTGTTTGTTAGCTATTTATGTTTTGAGTGAAAAATTTTTAAAACTTGGGGGGACGTGAGGGGCTATTTGCTTGAGCATCTGACTCCTGGTTTCAGTTCAGGTCATGATCTCACTGTTTGTCAGTTCAAGCCCTGTGTCAGGCTCTGTGCTGGCAAGGAGTGTGCTTGGGATCCTCTCTCTCCCTCTTTATCTGTCCCTCCCCTCCTCACTCTCTCTCTCTCTCTCTCTCAAAATTAATAAATAAACTTTAATCAATCAATCAATCATTCAGTGAACAAACAACCAGTAGAAAAATTGGTCAAAATTTTGGAAGATAGCAGCATCCGTGTGCACCTGTTCTAATAAAGAGCAGAACTGACTTGTTCAGCCCACGTCAGGGTCAAAAGATCTAGCTGCTGTGCTTGCTTTGAACGGGCCCTGGTTGGAGATTCCCAGGAAGACGTCCACCTCATCCTCAGGCCAGCACCAGCCTGGGGAGAGATGGAAAAACTATCCTGTGCAGAGGCCAGTGAGATCTCCATGGTGGGGTTCCTCCTTGGCCCCGCCTTCCTGCCCCAGTCCCTTTTGAGCACAAGAGCAGCCACAAATGAGAAGACATGAACCTGTGACCTTGCCTTTGTGGCCTGATGAGGAAGACAGACTCGGGAGAGGTGAGGCAGGAAATTGCTGGGGCTGAAGTAAGATGTATGTTTTTCTCTGCATGAGTGAATTTACGAGAAATCACCCTGTTGCCCGTTTCTTGAAAATGCAAGGGACTGTGGGAAACAATAACAGAAAAAACTGTGCTGTGATATGGTGCCATAAATGTAACAGTCTTTCCTTTATCCCTCGTTAAAGATTTACTTACCGTGTTTATCATTTGTAATAAAGCACTCGAGACACTCCACAAAGATGTGAGTGAAGCAATAAAAGATGTCAAGTTGAAACCAAAAGAAAGAAACGAAGGTAACAGCAGAAACCGTGCCAACTTTGTTCTAAATCCCAGAGAGGGCAGATCACTGAAGGCTGTCGGCTGGTCCTGGCAGCCTGTGAGTTCTTTCCCTGACCCCCATTCTCCCAAACTGCCTCTTCCACCGTTGGTACCGAGGAATGGCTAAGAATCCAGGGTCCATCCAAGCAAAGGCTGTGGGGTTTGGAGGCGTGGGACTGGAAAGTCTAGGCGGATGAGTGAGGAAGGATGCTGTGTGTGTGGAGAGTAGCAGAGAACTCGGGGTGAAACATGCCTGTGCCTTTGCTTCTTGTGTTCATGGCTGTTGGTGCTGGCTGGTAAATAAAGGTGATGTCCATAACCATCTGTAAGTGTCCATTACTCTGATGGCCCAGGGACACCAAAGCCCTGGGGAAAGAAGGCCCATACTTGTATTCACACCTGCATCCTCCAGCCAGGAGTCTTGGGACTGGGCCCTCCTCAGGGTCTCCCTTTGGGGGCCACAGGTCCCTGTTCCCCCAGGAGATTTATACCTACAGCCAACCAACACCTGAGAAGTTGTGTGGGTACATGGGCCCAGGCTCATGAATCATGCCGCGGGGGAGAGACTTGGGATTCGTCCTCATTGGGAGAGGCCCAGATAGTCTCACATGATGCTGTACTGTAGGACGCATTGAATTGAGACAATCTGGGACTTCTTATCCGTAAAGATACTGGGGCACATGGGGATTGTGGGTTTTTGGGGTCTGTTTGTGTTTGGGTTTTCTCCAAGCCATAGATCTTGATCGTGGCAGAATCAGGCCCACACACTTTTCCACTGACTGATTTTCATATATTAAGGAGACATTTTTGCTGACTAAGAGAAAATAGTCCTTTTGTGCGGTGTTGGTATTCTGTAAAAGTGAGGGATTGATTCTTGCTGCTGGGACTGGGGCCTGCTTTTACCTCTGACCCCCCAGCTCATGGCACCCTGACAGTCTGCCTGTTTGCCTTAAGTGTTCAGGAGGCCTTAACCCCACTCCCAGGCCTTAAATTCCTGTGTGTCTCTTTAAAGGAAACAATTGTTAGTTTTTGTTTTGGTGTTGTATATTTGTTTCCAAAAAGAAAAGTCTTCAGAGGGCTGAAATCTAAATTCTGAGAAAGCCCCAAGCTCTCTCTCATCAGGGAGACCCGGGGTCTATTTGGGCCAGAAATGTGGCGGGAATGAGGAAGAGTGTAGTCTAGAAGATTTGCCTTGTTCACACCGTGCCACAGAAGGGGAGCCCTTTGGGTTTCTCAGAGGATGGGACAAGAACACAGGCAGGGGCAAGGTGGAGGGGACATGCTGGATGGCTAGCACTGCATGACAGGTCGTCCAAACTGCAGTTGAAACAGCTGAGCCATGGATTGTGTGGTAGCTCCTGGAGTCCAAAGTCAAGATGCCAGCAGAGGCGTGTGCTCTCTGAAGCCTTGAGGGGAGGACCTTGTTTGCTTCTTCCTGGGCTCTGCTGGCAGCTGGCCATCTTGGTGCTCCTTGGCTGGAGATAGGCCACCACTCTCCTTCCTCACGCATTTCATTAGAAGCAGCAAGGAGAAACCAGGCCGCACCTTCCACACTGTTCTCGGAATTCTCCTCAGCTAAATATTCAAGTTCATCACTTACATGGTCTACTCTCCACCCAGCAGCCCACCTCAATTTAGCCCACCTCCCTGCCGCCTGCCATTTTATAGCAAGTGCCATCGTCCCTCCAATGTCCAGCAGCGTGGTCCCCACCTCTCTCTGGGACCTCACCAAAAAGTGACCTTGATGTTCATCCTACCACCGACATCCTCTAAGGGCAATCTAGGCCTTTTTTTACCATGTACCTTAGAATTCTTCGAGCCCCCATGCATTACTCAATTTCGAAACGACTCCTACATTTTAGGTAATTACCAGAGCAGGACCCTACTTCTTGGCCTTAAAATCTATATTAGTTTCCCCAGGAGCTGCTGTAACAAATGACCACAAACTGTTGCTTAAAGAGCAGAAATTTACTGTCTCATTGTTATGGCTACTGTCTCACTGGCACAGGCTACAAGTGCCAAACCGAGACATTCCCAGGGCCATACTCTCCATGAAGTCTCTGGGGAAGGATCCTTCTTTGCTGCTTCCTAGCTTCTGGTGCTGGCTGGCCAGCTTTGTTCTTTGCCTTCTAGATGCTTCACTCCAATCTCTGCCTCTTCTGTCACATGGTGTTCTCTGTGTGTATCTGTGTGTAAACTTCCCTCACTGTGAATGAAACGATTCCAGGCATTGGAGTAGGGCTCAACCTTAACTTCATGACATGACATCACAGAGACCGTGCTCCAGAGAAGGTCACATTCTCAGGCACCAGGGGTTATCCCTTCTTTAGAAGGACACAATTCAACCTACAATATTGTAAGAGAGGGACAGTGTGTGCAGTGTGAGGGTACAGTACCCCTGATCTCTTCCTCTCAAGTCCTCATTGCAGTTACCAGGTTAAGTCCATTGGGATAGTTTTCTTAGGTCTCTGCTTCTTGGAAATCTTCTACTGCCTAGGGCTTAGAATCCACATTCCTTGGCCTGGTATTCAACAGTCATTATAATCAGTCTCAACTCCTCTTCCAAGAATGAGATTCTTCTAGATATCATTGTTCCCGTTAACATCCATTTACACTTTTGTAAGGAACGAAGGTGATAATGATATACAGGTCAGTGCCTGGCACACAGTACGCCCTCAGTAAAGGCTGGTAATGATTCCTGCACTCCAAATTGTTAGCTGTTCTCTGCCTGTGTCCTGTGTCATTTCCACCTCCAAGGCTTGGATCATGCTATTTCTCCCTCTCTTTCTTATCTGAGTGCAGTTTTCAAAAAAAGCAAACTCATGACTCCTGGGCAAGTATAAACACATCAAAGATTTTGCTCAACTCCTGGCTTAACTAGAGCACCAGTATGGTTCTATAATTGGTTCAAAGTTCCTTTGAGTGGCTTAATCATTTAAGCGTCTGACTCTTGATCTCAGCTCTGGTCTTAAGTTTGGGCTCCATGCTGGGTGTGAAACCTAGTTAAAAACAAACAAATAAGCAAAGAATAAAACAAAAAACACAAACAAACAGAAACACAATGTTCATTTGAAATCAAGGGTTGATATGTTCAAGAGAGTACTAAAATGTAATTTTTGAGTCTATATTCCACCAGACAGAAAATTCGCTGAGTATCTCCAAGGCAGAGATGTGCAAAAATTCTCTCTGTCCTTAAAGTGTTGTAAAATATCACAGCTGATCATCAAGCACAGCACCACAGAGAACAATGGAACACTCCAGTAATCTCTCTTGCCTATTTCTAAGTTTTGGATCATTTTCATAGCGTTCTGTACTTTGTGATCATAAACAGCCTCCAACAAGTGTTGTTGATCCCAGAAGATTCTTTTTACTATGCATGGCCTGGTTATTTATACAGATGCAACAAGAATCTTAATTAACCGGAAAAGCCTCCTTGAGTTTGCTCCAGAAATCTAGAGCCTAATCATATTAAGCAAGTACCAATTCCAAAGGATAAGCTTCCTTTGGAAATTTTCAAAATGAATTTTGAATCAGACTTTTCAAAGCCCCTGCCATTCTTCCATCCTAGGAGTGGGAAACCAAGGCCCAAACACTTTCTCCAGTAAACTTTGCATGCTGTACCCATAAATCTCAGTGAATTTCCCTCTTCCTGAGGTCTCCAAAATTTGCCTGGGTTTCTGGACTACCTGGGAGTGGACTTCCTTAATACCTGAGAGACTGGGATCCTGGAAGCCAGACATCATATTAGTTTTCTTATGAAGGTTTTGGAGACATTAGACCCACATATAACACCAACAATTGCTCCTTAGCAGTGGTCTGGTGGTCTTTGATTAAACAACAATCACTCTCAGATATCATACTGTACATATGGCCTTGCTGTAGAATCAATTTTTTTCAATGGTATCTTTGTAAACAAGAGGACAGATTTTTATTAAACCTATGCAAATGGTTCTATCATCATGAAAGTGAATGAAACTCAGTAGAAGCATTTGTTTCTCAATTTTGAGGGTAGGTGAAGATGAGGTAATGTTTAAAAATGGTTGTTGTGGGTTTACAAATACACAGTCTACTAATTCGTTTAAGGAGAAAGAAATAAGGTTTCCACAAATAGCCATACAAGTAGAACATCAAACAGAATGCCATCAATATTCCAAACAAATAACCACAATGGCACATCTTGAATCTGTTCACTCAGTCCTATGTCATTACTTCTCACTCTGCTGGATCTTGAGTCAGTCGTCTGATTTCATGAGGTACATATGCTTCCAGACTGAGAGTCCCAGTAGTCCTGGCTTTGCTCACTGGCACATTCTGAGCATTGAGTCAGTGCTGCCATCTTGGAAACCTGCTCTGAAGAGTCTCTTTGAGGCAACAGTATTTCAGAGCACGTCCTACAGTTTTTCCCCTGAGGCTCCAAGACTGTGACCCTCTGGTGAAGACATAAATTCTGAGTGGTCAATTTTGGCAGATCTTCGGAGAAGTCTTAGGAGCAAGCAGAGACATGTTTGAGATCAGGACTGAATGGTTGTAGTTCATAACCGAATATAACATCATGGAAGACAGTAAAAGTCTCTTTGGGGGGCATGGTCCTTATTTCATGAGGGTTTGGTCAATGTTTCCTTTGAGGGATTCAGCCCCAAGTGCACTGTCACACCTAACACCTGTATCTCTTTTGTGACATGGCTGCCATTAGCCTGCAAGAGGCAGCTCTTGCACATCCGTGGAGCCAGAAGACAATTTCATTGAAGCCATGTGAGTGCAGGGGTATAGATAATCCAGATCCCTTATCCTGGTAGACAGGCTGTTGAGGTGCTGAGTCTTCCTTTTCATGCAGTGCCCTTTGGGGGTGGAGTGAGTGGGGAGAAACCAGGAAACCTTGAGTGATATCCAACAATTCACTTACAGGATATTGTTACAAAGTAGAAGTGACTAGTTTTTTGCGGGCAACAAAAGAGAAGGCTCCAGAATCCCTAACCGGCAACATGATGGTATTTGGGGATAAGGTAAGTGGGTTTCCATGAGTTCATGAATCTGGGGTCATCTTGATGGGATTAGTGCCCTTGTAAGAAGAGATAGCAGAAAGTTGCTTCCTCGCTCCAGCATGTATGGACACAGTGAGACTGTGTCATCCGCAAATCAGGAAGTGAGCCCTCCCCAGGGAAACAAGTTGGCCTGCACATTGGGCTTGGGCTGCCCAGTCTCCAGAACTGTGAGAGATTAATTCCTGTTGTTCCTGCTCCCAGGCTGTGGTATTATGGCAGTCCACGCTGACTAAGACAGCACCTATGATGTGTAGATGAGCCTCAGGATGGTAATCTATGAGACTAGCATTGAGGGTTGTATTATTACTACTAACTACTACCTGTTGATCACTATGGTCTGAGAACCACTTCATGTGTACGACTTTGTCTGGGTGCACAGTGACCTTCTGACGTAAGTGCTCCATTTTAATGATTAGGAAAGTGAGTTGAAGAGAGGTTAACTTACCCAAATGTGGCAGGATGAATGGTGGCCCCAGAAAGATGTCCACACCTTAATCCCCAGAGCCTGTGAATGTTACCTTATTCCATAAGGATTTTGCAGATGTTATTAAGTTAATGATTTTGAGATGAGATAATTCTGAATTATCTGAGTGGGCCCAAGATGTAATCAGAAATGTCCTTCTAAGGAGGAGGTACGAAGGCATTGTGATGAAGGCAGCAGAGATTGGTGTGATGTGGCTACAAGCCCAGGAGAGCAGGGAGCTTCTGGAAGATGAAAGAGGCAAGGAATGGATTGTCTCCTAGAGCCTCCAGAAAGAATCAGCTCTTCAGAGATCTTGATTTTATCTCCATAAGACTAATTTCATATTCTTGTCTTCCAGTATTGTTGGAGATTAATTTTATATTGTTTTAGGCTACTAAAGTTTTGATAGCTTGTTATGGCAACAATAGAAAACTGACTTACCAGGTTATAGAGATGATATGTAGAAGAACCAGGACAATGTAGGGAACCATTCTTTTTCATCTCCTGTTATTATCTCTGCAATGTTTTAATAAGTTGAGCTTTGAGGCCATCTAGATCTAAGCAGCAGAAAATTCCCTGATTCCCACAAGAAGACTCCTGTAGAATTTAAAGAATGTCTTTAATGACCACACAACTTTTTGAAAATTCATTATATCCACATTGCTTTGTGTGTGTGAGATTGAAATAATAAAAGGAAAACATAAAAAAAGGAAGTGGAAGGAAGCCCTCAATGATGAGGAGCGTGGCTAAGTGAGCAATACAGATATGGGGCAAGACTACTTCTATCAAAAATCTTCTAGAAGGAGATCACTCGTAACTTAGGGCTCAGCATGGGACTGATAAGAGCCATATGCTCCTCTTTAACCAATGATCGCAGGGCTGTTACCATTTGAGACCCACATCTGATTTCCTGTGGCATCCATGGATTCTGTGTCAACTACTCTCCCATTCCCACTAGGGAACTTACCAGCATACCTGAGGATAATACCTGGAGAAGCAATTAGCTGACCAGGAAAACATCCAAGGTGGCTCTGGCTGGACAGGTTTCACTCAAGGAATATATAGATTGAAATGAAACTAGGCAATGGTAGAGATATTTTGAGTAGGACATAGTGTTCTGGCTCCCCTCTAGACTTCTATGTATGGAGCTTCATCAAGAACAACTTCATGGGTATGTAAAGGACCCTGTGCCCAGAAAGGTTTAATGCTCTATTGATGTCATCTTGAAATTCTTAAGTTTTTTGTAAGTTTGTTTGTGTGTGTGTGTGTGTGTGTGTGTGTGTTTATGTGTGTTTGTTTGTTTGATTCTCTTTGACAAAGGGCCTGGAATTTTTATTTTGTGCCAGACCTTGTAAATTATATAGCTGGTCCTGGTCTGTGTCTTTATTGCAAGTTGGAAAACAGTTACCTGGGGCCCTCCAAGTCATTAACACCAACAAGTGGTCCAATGATATTGACCAATAATATACTCATTAACACAGTAATTTCAAAATGTAGCTACTTCGTTCCATTGGTTGCCACCCCATTATACATTACTTCCTGCCACATTTAGCCTTCTTAGTACCCACTTTTAAGCTTCAGCATCGGCTAATCCCATGTCTGAAAGTAATGAACAAAAATATATAATCAAAACCATAATAATTTTATGGTGATGCAACAAATAATTGGAACAGCTGGTCAACCATGAGAGCTTTGACCATCTGCCTCTCATCTCATAGTTTCCAGAGCAGGTTGGAATGGGTGTACTGGCTAAATCTGAAAAAGTCTATCTCTGCCTGGGTCTGGGGTAGGGGAAGGTAGGAAGGTTTAGGGGAAAGATGATTCTCCTCCCTGGGTCCATCTTTTCTTGTCAGGTCATGCATATTTTTGGGCTTGAGAGAACCATATGAAGAAAACTAGAGAAGGTGTGTGTTCATTGGATGACTTTTTCCAGGCTACATCTTCCTCTTTTACTCTTGGTTCTCAATGGTTTAGACATTTTGGCTTTGTACCAGAGTGCTGTTAAATTTTTAATGAGTAACTTGAGAGCTTCATGAAAGGCCATCATGAAAGCCCATATGATGCAATCACTGGGAAGTATCCCAGGCTCTAAATTTGGACACATCTAGCCACATATCTGAGTTCCTTTCTCCCAGAATCAACCCAGCATCTCCCACTCCATCCAGAGAAGATGATCAGAGAGCACGCCCACCTCTGTGTGCATGATTTGGGTCACTTAATAAGGGCCTTTGGGATCCACCACTATAACCCCAAACAACAAATACAGCTTTGGGAATTTTGTGTGATAGCAGGCACATGGAGAAAAAGCTTACACCTTGGTAAAACTAAAGCATTCCCCAAATTATAGGGTAATATTTCTGTCTCTTTAAAGACGAATAGTTTCTAGGGGCGCCTGGGTGGCGCAGTCGGTTAAGCGTCCGACTTCAGCCAGGTCACGATCTCGCGGTCCGTGGGTTCGAGCCCCGCGTCGGGCTCTGGGCTGATGGCTCAGAGCCTGGAGCCTGCTTCCGATTCTGTGTCTCCCTCTCTCTCTGCCCCTCCCCTGTTCATGCTCTGTCTCTCTCTGTCCCAAAAATAAATAAACGTTGAAAAAAAAAATTAAAAAAAAAAATAAATAAAGACGAATAGTTTCTTCACTAGCTCCACCCAATCTGAGCTTCCTGCCTCAGAGGTTTATAGGGTGCAAACACTTTTTCCTCTCAGTTAAACAAAAGCACCAGCTCAAACAGCTTCTTTGGAGAACACTCGGGAACTCATCAGCTCATTCGAAAGAAGGTGAGCCTGACCTCAGAGCAATGGAACCATGAGGGGCAGCAGGACATAGGGGTGTGCATGGGTGTGGGTTCTGGTCCTAGAAGGGATCAGGTACTGTGCCAGCAGCCCAGCAATGAGGATGCTGCCACAGGGGTCTCGGTAGAAGGTGGGGTGGGGCTAAGGAGATTGAGTGGCCCATGTCCACATGTCTCCTATTTATCCGGACAAACTTGCTGAACAGCATATCTTCCATCAGTTGTCATGACAGAATGAGTGCTGCCTGACACCCCATCCATTTCCTTTAGTGGGAAGCTAGTGTCCTCAAGGCAGGTCTTTAGAGCTGGAAGGCAATTTATTTTTTATTTATTTATTTATTTATTTTTTATATATATGAAATTTATTGACAAATTAGTTTCCATACAACACTCAGTGCTCATCCCAAAAGGTGCCCTCCTCAATACCCATCACCCACCCTCCCCTCCCTCCCACCCCCCATCAACCCTCAGTTTGTTCTCAGTTTTTAACAGTCTCTTATGCTTTGGCTCTCTCCCACTCTATCCTCTTTTTTTTTTTTTCCTTCCCCTCCCCCATGGGTTCCTGTTAAGTTTCTCAGGATCCACATAAGAGTGAAACCATATGGTATCTGTCTTTCTCTGTATGGCTTATTTCACTTAGCATTACACTCTCCAGTTCCATCCACGTTGCTACAAAAGGCCATATTTCATTTTTTCTCATTGCCACGTAGTATTCCATTGTGTATATATACCACAATTTCTTTATCCATTCATCAGTTGATGGACATTTAGGCTCTTTCCATAATTTGGCTATTGTTGAGAGTGCTGCTATGAACATTGGGGTACAAGTGCCCCTATGCATCAGTACTCCTGTATCCCTTGGATAAATTCCTAGCAGTGCTATTGCTGGGTCATAGGGTAGGTCTATTTTTAATTTTCTGAGGAACCTCCACACTGCTTTCCAGAGCGGTTGCACCAATTTGCATTCCCACCAACAGTGCAAGAGGGTTCCCGTTTCTCCACATCCTCTCCAGCATCTATAGTCTCCTGATTTGTTCATTTTGGCCACTCTGACTGGCGTGAGGTGATACCTGAGTGTGGTTTTGATTTGTATTTCCCTGATAAGGAGCGACGCTGAACATCTTTTCATGTGCCTGTTGGCCATCTGGATGTCTTCTTTAGAGAAGTGTCTATTCATGTTTTCTGCCCATTTCTTCACTGGGTTATTTGTTTTTCGGGTGTGGAGTTTGGTGAGCTCTTCATAGATTTTAGATACTAGCCCTTTGTCCGATATGTCATTTGCAAATATCTTTTCCCATTCCGTTGGTTGCGGAAGGCAATTTAGAGACCACTCTGGCCCAAACCCTCTTTTTCCTGAAAGAAAATCTGAATCCTAGGCAGTGTGCGTGTGGTTTTATGAAATTCTCTGGGATACCAGGTCACAAATGGCACAGGAAGTCTAGAATTCAGCTGGCGGTGTCCTTCTCCACATGTAAGAGAGAAATGGTGTGATCGACAGTGTAACAGAGGAGGTAAGGAAGGGGTGCCATGGGGAGAGAATGAGCTATTCTATAGAAAACAAATGTGCGTGAAGCCCTTTGGTTGCCTTTCCTAATTCCAGGGTTGCTACCAGTTCATGTTTCTGGACAGAGAATGAACTACCTCCCCTGGCCTCCCATGATCTATTTCTGATCCAATGTAAACAGAAATGTAGAATCAAGGACTTGAGAAGGAACCAGGAAGACACCAGAGCATGCAAGGGTTATGCATGAGTGTAGAGGTCAGACATACTTTGCATTGGATCCCTTCTCTGCCCAAAGCCCATTAGCGCAGTGACCTTGGGAAACTTTCTCAGCATTGCTGAGCCACATCAATCTCCTCATTTAAAAAATTAGAGTGGGGGCGCCTATCTGGCTCAGTGGGAAGAGCATGGGACTCTTGATCTCAGGGTTGTGAGTTCGAGCCCCACGCTGGGTGTAGAGATTAAATTAATTAATTAATTAATACACTTCAAACATTAGAATACTAAAAATTACTAAATTATTAGAATACTAAAAATTTTATCACACTATCAGTAAATATTTACATATGTATGTCTGGAAGATAAAGGTCATTAAAATATACCATGAGCAGACTTCAAAAAGCAATTAGAATTTTTAAACAATTACCAGGTGTATTCCAATCCTCAGATTGTCTCATAGATTTTAAAATTGAAATCAGGGGCGCCTGGGTGGCTCAGTCGGTTGAGTGTCCGACTTCGGCTCAGGTCATGATCTCACAGCTTGTGAGTTCGAGCCCCGCGTCCGGCTCTGTGCTGACAGCTCAGAGCCTGGAGCCTGCTTCTGCTTCTGGGTCTCCCTCTCTCTCTGCCCCTAACCCACTCGCATTCTGTCTCTGTCTCTCTGAAAAATAAATAAACATTAAAAAAATTTTTTTTCAACGTTTTTTTTTTTTATTTTTATTCTTTTATTTTTGGGACAGAGAGAGACAGAGCATGAACGGGGGAGGGGCAGAGAGAGAGGGAGACCCAGAATCGGAAACAGGCTCCAGGCTCTGAGCCATCAGCCCAGAGCCCGACGCGGGGCTCGAACCCACGGACCGCGAGATCGTGACCTGGCTGAAGTCAGACGCTTAACCGACTGCGCCACCGAGGCGCCCCTAAAAAAATTTTTTTTAAATAAAATTGAAATCAGCTCCAAATACGGTTCATAAATTGCAATTCTTTCATATCTCTTAAGTTTAATTTGATAAATAAGTTTTCACCTTCCTGTTTCTTTTTGTAAAATGTTTCTGTTTAAGAAACGGTTGGTCCTTTGTCCAAGAGAATTGGACAGTGTACATTTTGCTCGTTAAATCTTCAAGATGTCATATGACATGTTCTTCTAGTTTCAGTGTTTTGTATAAATTTAAATTTAAGGAGAGGCTTGATCAGATTAAGTCTTGCCTGGTTAGTTGGGTGGCAATATTTCATAGGTGCAGTTGTAAACTTCCATCAGAAGGCACCTTATATTTTATTCTGTCTCTTTCTGTAATGTAGCAGACAGTAATGATAGCCTAGAGTAACTTTGTTTCATTAATGGTCGCAAATTATAATATTGTAATTCTATCAATGTTTCTTCATTGATTGGATGGCATAATCCTATAAAAAGAAACTTCCCCTGAATCATACTTTCACTTCCATAAGGTGTAGTTAATAAGACAAACGGAATGCTTGATTCTTTTTTGTCCATGTTCAGACTGATGACATCATTCCTAGCATACCCTAAAGAGAACACTTCACTTCTTTAATGACGATGGTATTGTTATGAATTCATGAACTACAACTGATTGATGAATTTTAATCCATTGAAATTATCATTCTCATTGATAGTCAAATTACCTCATCTCTGTCCAGTCAGCCTCTTCACGTTGGTTCTGTAGTCATTTCGGTAAGACCCAAATATTTTTTTTTGAAAGTGATCTCTGCACCCAATGTGGGGCTAGAACTCATGAATGTGGGATCAAGAGATGCATACTGTATTGACAGAGCTAGCCAGGCGTCCCACGGTCTGAGTAGTTTTTGACAGCATCCTCACTTTTTAGTGTGACTAGGATAGTCTAGGATCCACTTGCACATTTCTTGGCCCAGAAATGGAATCGGTACCTTCTCCTAAGAGTCCTAATGTTTTTGGTGAGAAATGGCATTTGAAGGGCACAGTATGGGCACTAACGGTGTTCATTGCCACTGGGCTTGTCCTTGGGCTTCAAAACTACACTTGTGCACAAAAAGCTGAGAATAGGACAGGATTCCTGAAAGCAATTTAAGATTTTCTTGACGTTTTTCCCCCCTATTTGGCCTTACACTATATCCCATTAGGACAATAGCCAATGAAGCAACTGCATTTTCAAGTTTCTTGGACCAATTCTTTGTGTGGTTTGTCTATTACACCAAATACTATGTATTGCATTTGCTTTTGATTTTTACTAGTTATCTGAAAATACAGTTTTTGTTTATAATTATGTAAGCTATTTACAGATGTTCTTCACTATCTGCAAGCAGAACGTTCCTATGAAATCTTTTATGAAACAAAATGAGAGAAAGGAGAGAAGCAATTACCATGAATGTACATGGAAAAAGGGTGCGCATTCCCAGATCTCCCCCAAATAACCTCCCTTATGTGTTTCTGATACTTTTAGACACAACTTGTTAACAGATGCACAAATTCAATTGAGAGAAAGCCCACGTGCTCATCTGGCTCACAGCTCTGGTGGCTGGATGGTGAACCCCTGTGTGAGGTTCCCGGGGAAGGTGATTGGCAGCTGGTGTGGACAATGGCCCACTCGGCCTCTCTATTAGCTCAACTGGCTGTAAAACAAATGCGGAGCGTTGTATTCGTGTTCAGCTTTTTTTTGTACAAATGAAAAATCCTCTTTGAATTTATGTCAGCCAGCAACAGCAGGTACACATGTAGGTCTTTCATAAAGGAAAAGAGCTGTGATTCGAACTCTCTATAAGACGGAAATACATGCTTTCAAGACAAATCTATGAAATCTAAGTATATTCAAAGTAGTTTCCAGCTTCTACCCTGTCCCCCACCATATTCCTCCCATCCCTCTGTCAGTAACTTCTTTGGTGACGGTTCAGATGATCTGCCATTGCTTTTTCATGTGCATGAAATATATGTTTTACTTTGTACCTACAGTTCATGTTCCTCCCCATTAGAGAAATGACAGTAAACTAAATATTATTTTCTTCACTTTGCCTTTTTTTTTTTTTTTTTTTTGCTTTATGAAATATCCTGGAGATCTCTGAATCCCGGAATAGAGAGGTATTTCTTATTCCTTTCTACAGTTGGATAATACATCGCTGTGTGTATGTACCTTGGTTTATTCAATCAGACCCCTACTAGTGGGCATTTGGTAGATTTTTGGTCTTTAAGTATTACAAATAGTGACGCAGAGAATAAACATGTGCCTTATGTTTTTCTGTGTTTTTGTCAGTGTAGCTCTGGGACATAAGGAAGGGGAACTTCTTCCTGAACCCTTCAAGGTCTTCCAGCTGCCCTAAGAATTACATTCACTTGAGGCAGATTAACAAGAGAAAAAAAAGCACTGTGCACAGATGCTCAGTAATGAAACTAAAACCAAGAGAAATGACCAAGGCAGGCAGTTTTTATACTTTTTAGGCAAAGAGATGATGGATCTGTGAGGGATTGACAAAATAAGGAAGACTTAACTTTGGGAGCATCTGTTAGGGAGGAATTCTAAAGAGACTTTGGGCTGGGGTAGTAAATTAGTAGAAAGTAGTGGGCTGTTTATACAGTCTTCTTGGCTCTAAATCTCCCATCCCTGATCATAAGGGTGTCTCTTTACCTCCTGGGACAGGATGGGCACCTTTCACATGGGAGATTTGTTTCCTGCTTGCATGGGGACAGAAGAGGGTCTTAGTAATCTTCCCACACAGGCTGTATCTTAAGGTACTTTTATATGAAATCGTAAGGCAAAGTTGCACGTTTATGGGTGACCTGCCCTTGTCCACTACAAGCATAAATCCTAAAATTGGGACTCACAATCCAAGAATAAATGTATATGTAATTTGTGTGATATTCCTAATTTCTCCCCTGTAGGTTTTAGACTGTTTTTCTATTCTCATTAGCCACGGAGAAGAGAACCTGTTTCCTCTAAAATTTACCGACTGATTATAGCAGCAAATCTTTGGACTTTTGCCAAATCTGTAAGTGGAGAAATAGTATCTCAGTGTAATTTAATTTGTTATATTTAGTTTGTTTCTTTTTCTATGTTGGATTTATTTTTCTCTACTTTAAGTGAGTGTTCATATATTTTTACATAGTTGAGGAGCATTGACATTTCTTTTTTTTCTTTGAACTGTTTATTCATATGTCTTGCTCCATTTTCTATCGAGCTCTTGGACATTTGTCTCTCTACTTTTAGGTATTCTTTGTATAAGAGGAGAATTAACCCTTTTTTTTAAAAATTCTTTTAAATGTTTATTTATTTTTGAGACAGAGAGAGACAGAGCATGAATGGGGGAGGGGCAGAGAGAGAGGGAGACACAGAATCTGAAGCAGGCTCCAGGCTCTGAGCCATCAACCCAGAGCCCGATGCGGGTCTCGAACTCACGAACCGTGAGATCGTGACCTGAGCTGAAGTCGCACGCTCAACCGACTGAGCCACCCAGGCACTCCGAATTAATCCTTTTTGATATAGTCTGACATTCGTATTTTAATTGTCCGTGGTGTTCGTTGTCTCCCGTTGTCTTTTAGATATTTATGTAGTCAGATGTATGAATCCTTTTCCTTACAATCTTTCAAATCTTAAAAGTAGTTGCCCTGCCCCTAGGTTACAAGGATTTGTCTGAGTTTCTTCTAGTATTTATGTGGATTGATTTTTAGTGTTTATATTTCTAATGTATTTAGTATGTGAATGGCATGAAGACGTGGGTGCAGTTTGTCTTTTTCTTTGTGGTTTGTAGTTATCCCAATGCTGGTTATTAGTCCATCTGTCTCCCCATTGCTGTGAGATGCTGCCTTATGGAAGATAAATGTAACACGATACAATTGAACTGGATACTCATGAATATAGTAGACCAATGTGGTCTATTTCTGAATTGTCTGTTTTTGTTTTCCGTTCTGTCTCTGTTTACACACATGTCCTACTGCCTTAATTATAGGGGCTAAAATATTTTACTATCTGGTAGAGCTGGCCCTCCCTCATCGTTCTTCGGTTTTTTGACTCTAGAGGCTAATTTTCTTTCTTCATTCATCCAAATGAAATTTATAGTCAACTATTTTAGCTGCAGAGAAAAAAATGGTGACAAATTTTTTAAAATTTATATTTTTATAAAATCACATTAAAGAAGTACCTATTAAAACAGTGTTGAATTTGGGCAAATGTCTGTTCTGCATCAAGGTATTTTTCTTCTTAAATCTACTAAAGGGGATGTGTTGTAGCAATCCATTTTCTCATATTGAACCACCCTACTATTTCTGAAATAAATCACCTTTAATTGTGGGGTATTAGTTTTTAGTGTCTGACAATTTATTTGGGATTTTGGCATTAGTATTCGCAAATGAGACATGTCTGTAGCTTTATTTATTGGTGAAATCTTTGTTAACCTTTGGGATCAATATCATACTTATGTCATAGAAAGAACTGGAAAGACTTCCTTCTGTTTTAAGTCATCAGGAATAGTTTAAGAAAGGTTTAAGTGAGGTCCCCATGAAACCATCTGGACCTGGTACTCTTTTGTAGGGGAACTCTTTAACTACTTTATTGTTTCTTCCATGGTGAGTGAATTGTTTCATCTTTTTGTCTTTATGGGACCCACATGGATAGTACACTACTGCAGGTTTTCATGGAGAAACACAAAGGAGATAAGAGGAATGTGATGGTTTCCACTTACCTTCGTTGACTCTTTTTCTTCTCCTTCTCTTTTTTACACCCCACAGCCACTGGTAGTGACATGGCACACCCTCAGGACAACACTCTGAGGATTGTTTTGGTGGGGAAAAGTGGAAGTGGGAAGAGCGCAACGGCAAACACCATCCTGGGGAGTAGAGTCTTTGAGTCTAGAGTTGCACCTAATGCTGTCACCACCAAGTGTCAAAAAGCATCCAAGGAATGGAAGGGGAGGAAACTTGTTGTTGTTGACACCCCAGGGCTCTTTGACACCAAGGAGACCCTGGATACCACGTGCAGGGAAATCAGCCAGTGTGTCCTCTACTCCTGCCCTGGGCCCCACGCCATCATCTTGGTCCTCCAGGTGGGCCTCTACAGGGAAGAAGAGCAGAACACCATGGCATTGATCAAGGCTGTGTTTGGGAAGCCAGCCTTGAAGCACATGATCGTGTTGTTCACTCACAAAGATGACTTGGAGGAGAAGAGCCTGAGTGACTTCTTGGCAGATTCAGATGTGAAGCTAAGAAACATCATCAGCGAGTGTGGGAACCGCTACTGTGCCTTCAACAACAGAGCCTCAGAGGCCGAGAAGGAAGCTCAAGTGCAGGAGCTGGTGGAGCTGATAGAGGAGATGGTGCAGAGCAATGGAGGGTCTTACTTTACCGATGCCATTTACGAGGACACAGAGAAGAGGCTGAAGCAACTGAAAGAAGACCTGAAGAAGATCTACACCGATCAATTAAATAATGAAATTAAACTAGTAGAAAAGGAATATGCTCATAAATCACAGGAAGAACAGGAGGAAAAAATAAAATTGCTAAAGATGAAGTATGCTGAACAAATAAAAAATATCGGGGAAGAAGCTGAGAAGGGATTATTTAGAGATGGTTCAAATGGGATTATGAACGTGCTTTCAAAAATATGGGATATGTTTTGGTAGTAAAGACCATTTCATTTTTTCTTCTGAATTTACGATGATTTGCGATAGTGGTAGATTGTAGTTTCCATAGATAGCTGTGACAGTAGCTTCTACTTATTCTTCCTATAACCTGACCCTGTTACTCCTGCCACTGAGTTACAGGGCCTGTGTCCTCTACCTTGGAACTGGGCAGATCTGGGACCGTTTCAATTAATAGCAGATGGTTGAAGCAGCACCTTGTGACTCTAAGGTTACATATGGGCAATTCTTCCTTGCCCTTGGAACTTGACTGTCATGTTGTGAGAAAGCCCAGGCTGCCTCTTGAGAGGCCCCCATGCAGAGGGCCTGAAGTCACTGGCCCACTTCCCAGCTCACCTTTCATTTGTGACTCAGACCAACTTGCCTGCCATGCAAGTGAGGCAACACAGAAGCGTGCCCTGCGGTTGCCCCGCCATCTCAGACGAAGTTGCAGAAAGCAAAGATGAGCCATTCCCACTGAGTCCTGCCCAAATTGCAGCTTTATGAGAACAAATAAATGATGGTTTTTGTTTTTAACCACTGAGCTTCAGAATGGTTTGTTATGCAGTGAGAACTAACCAGAATGAAGCCTCTTCCCAGCTCTCAGTCCCCACCGCCTCCCCTTGCCACCTGTCCCTCTTCACACAAAGTTGGCATAATCAGGGAATGGCATATAGAGTTCAAAGACTCAGGAAAATTCAAATCAGAAATCCTGCACATGTTAAGTGTCTGAACCACTGGTCACATTTGTCATTGCACAGCATGGCCACATGTACTATGTTAGGGAGGTATTGGGTTTCTCTGGAAAGATTGTTCTGTGGTTCATGGAGACCTGAAAGTCACAGGATTCTCTTATTGTGTTTCTCTCTTTTCTTTTTTAGGGACCTTCGTAACTTAAAATGTCTCCAATTGTATCTGAAAAATCCCATCTGGGCCACATAGTTTTCATTTGCCTCTGCAGAATCACACTTCACCCTAGCTCGTTGCCCCCTGAGGCTGATCTAGTTGCACTACATCGGTGGGATCTCTTGCTCTCTGTCTTCTGCCTGGCTTGCCTATGGGAAGTCCAAATCAGAGGCCCTGTGGAAGTAGAAAAGCAAGGCTGGGGTATCCATTCTCCCACATCTATCTCTGCATGGCCATCTCTGACTAACTGCAACCCTACGCCAAAGGTCACAGCTCCTCCCTTGGTGGCCTTTCTACCCAACTCTTCTTCTGCTTTCCAGTCTTTGTTCACCCCTTCAGGTGGGACTCAATTTTCTTATCGATACTATCAACGTCCCTGTGGTTTCCAAATTCCCTGTGTCCACAGTTTGTAAGAGGCCCCTTCTCTACACTTTCTCCAAGTACCTAATGAGAGCAGACTATCTTTTTCCTGTGAGAACCTGATTGATAAATCTTATGGTACCCAGTTCTCCTTCAGAGCATCTTTATTGTTGTTGATGGTTTTACATTCCCTCTAGTGCTTGTTTTCTGACACCAGAAAAATCTCTCCTTACCCTTCCCTACTGTGACATTTGCAGTAAGTAGATGAAAGTTTCTGTCTTGCTAAAATAATAGAGAAACTTCAAAGTTAGATGGGTGACTCTCAGTCACTCACAAGGATTGCAGACATCCAAAATCCAAATTATTAAAATTTTTATTCGTCCTTTGTTTTGTCTGTGAACATGACTTAGAGTACTTACCATATCAGTGACTTTTTGGGAGACGGATTAGAGATTAAGTCTGGAAAATTTAAGATTCTAAATACATGCTCATTCTAAGATTCATCACAAGTATTCAGAATGCAGTAAAAACACAGAAGAAAAATCCTCTCATGAGAAAACATGTGTCAAATGACTAAGTGAGACCAAAGTACGCTTTGCCATCATGCAGTTCTTATGTTCAAAAGTACTTCCTTGTAAGTGACTCATGTGTGTGATAGTATGTCTAAAGAGCAAAGTATTCCTGCCATGTCCTTTTTCATTTCAGAGTCGTTTAAAAGATATTTTCCCCCAGAGATATGCAGAAGCATTCTTAATACAATTAACCTGTGTTCAGGCCATTTGAATGTGCAGCTTATGTAAGCTGATTTCTTTTCTCCCAACCTTAGATTCTTTTTTGGAAGGTAAGTCATAACCAGAGAAAAAACGAGTAAATCAAATAAATCATTATCTCTTCACTTGACAATTGAAATATTGCTCACTCACTTCTTTTAACATATTTTATATTCCAGTTCTCTCTGAATGTGGTTCTATTTCAGTGCTGGAGACTGCGGAATTTCCAGCGTTTAATGTGTGCATGATCCCTGTTGTTGAAATATGTGATAGTCATGACTCATGATGGGGAATTTACACTAGGATTTATAGAGGAAGACCTGAGAAAAGATTTTGCGTATGAAGTCTACTGTGAAGGATGTGTAGGATGTATCCATGCGGGTGATGGGTACGATGGTCATGCTTCTATTCAGAAACAGGAAAGTTCAGGGTGACAGGTAAGATTTTCAGGGGAAGGATAGAGTCAGGAGCAACAGTGTTCAGTTAGGTTTGGGACAAGTTGAATATCAGATGTCATAGTTAGGGTCCAATGTAAATGACCTGCATTAACTTGAAATCTGGGTCAGAGGGCTATATGAAAGGCTCGGGGTAACATAAATATCTCCCTTAATATCTGTTGAATCTTTACTAATTGCCAATACCCCGCAGTCCAAAGCTATATGCTAGAAGATCCATATAGGATGCCCAAAGGAAGAAGGAAGAACCAGTTTTGTGAGGTTTAGTCCTTCAACTAATTTGATAGATATTTGAAGGGGTCAAGAGGAAAGGACCTTTTCTGTTAAGTTTTAGCATGTAAGTAATCTCTACACCCAACATCGGGCTCCAACTCATGAACATGAGATCAAGGGTCGCATGCTCTTCCAAATGATCCAGCCAGGCATCCCAAGAGGAAAGGGCTTTTTAAACGAGAACATTTAATTTATAGGGACAATGACAAATTAGTATTGGTCAATTCTTGGAGTTCATCTGTGGCAGAATCGTCTCTCCAGGGCAGAAGGTGGCCCAGGTGTAACCGTATGACTATATAAGGGAGGCCCCACAGGGAGTCGTCTCTGTGTGCCATGTCCAGAGAGATGGAGGTTCTCTCTCTCCTGAAACCTAGTGAGGCGGCCTCTGGAGTTTGATACTGCCAGAGGGGTGTGGGCAGTGTACATTAAGAGACTTGTTGTGTGTCCTTCAGAGTGTGGCTTTGCTGCCTGGTGGTCATGGGATACATGAAGGTTGTTGCTTTGCTCTGTGGAGGGAGCAGAATACCCATGGTGGTGGAGGTCTTGGACGCAGTCAGAACTTTCACTAACATGGGGGCAAAAGTATGTGTTCTTCATATATCAAATGGGGCCACATGGGAGGGAGGCACCCAAAGCCCGTTTGAAGGGGACTTGCCCAGGGGCCCAGCAGGGATCCCAGAGGCTTGTATGTGCATTAGAGTTCTGGAAGTCTGGCACTAGGAGCAGATGTTGAAGCAAGTGATGGGAGAGGAGACAGTGGCCTTCTGTTGGGCTTATGATTTCAGATTCCCAGAGGAGACTCTGAAGGCTATTAACAGTGTTCCATGGGGAAAGGAGCCACTAAGAATGCTGCTACTGTCCCCCTACCAAGGCCAGACTACACTTGACTCATCTTCAGTGTTTCTGCCTCTTCTCCTCCAGCCCATGAATAATCAGAGCCAAGGCAAGGACAGGAGGAGAATGGCAGCATGGGGAGAGCTCTAAGCAGCCCTGTCTACACTGCAGGTTCCTCTCTGGGAGCAGGCACATGCCAGGGATGCCAGGGACAGTAGAAGATTTACCCTTTAGCAATATTTTTTGAAAAGTTTTTGTATATATACAAAACTTTGTATTGTCAAGTTAGCTATATATGTGTATATATATATATATATATATATATATATATATATAGCTAACTTGACAATTTATTGTCAATAAATTGTCAAGTTAGCTAACATACAGTGTATACAGTGTCCTCTTGGTTTTGGGGGCAGATTCCTATGATTCGTCACTTACCTACAGCATCCAGTGCTCATCCCAACAAGTGCCTTCCTCAATGCCCATCACCCATTTTCCCCCCTCCATCACCCCCAATCAGCCCTCAGTTCATTCTCTGTATTTAAGAGTCTCTTATGGTTTGCCTCCCTCTCTGGTTGAAATTATTTCTTCCCTTCCCTTCCCCCATGGTCTTTTGTTAAGTTTCTTAAGCTCCACATATGAGTGAAAACATATGACATCTGTCTTTCTCTGACTGACTTATTTCACTTAGCATAATACCCTCCAGTTCCATCCATGTTGTTGCAAAAGGCAGGATTTCATTCTTTCTCATTGCCAAGTGGTATTCCATTGTATATATAAACCACATCTTTATCCATTCTTCTGTTGATGGACATTTGGGCTCTTTCCATAATTTGGCTATTGTTGAAAGTGCTACTATAAATATTGGGGTACATGTTCCCCTATGAATCAGCCCTCCTGTATCCTTTGGATAAATTCTGAGTAGTGCTATTGCTGGGTTGTACGGATGTTCCATTTTAATTTTTTGAGGAACCTCCATAATGTTTTCCAGAGCGGCTGCACCAGTTTGCATTCCCACCAACAGTCAAGAGAGTTACCGTTTCTCCACATCCTCGCCAACATCTTTTGTTTCCTGAGTTGTTAATTTTAGCCACTCTGACCGGTGTAAGGTGCCATCTCAATGTGGTTTTGATTTGTATTTCCCTGATGATGAGTGACGTTGAACATCTTTGCATGTGTCTGTTGGCCATTTGGATGTCTTTTTTGGAAAAGTGTCTATTCATGTTGTCTGCCCATTTCTTCACTGGGTTATTTGTTTTTTGGGTGTTGAGGTTGGTAAGTTCTTTATAGATTTTGGAAACTAACCCTTTATTTGATATGTCATTTTTAAATATCTTCTCCCATTGCATTGGTTGCCTTTTTGTTTTGTTGATTGTTTCCTTTGCAGTGCAGAAGCTTTTTATCTTTTTTTTTTTAATTTTTTTTTCAACGTTTATTTACTTTTGGGACAGAGAGAGACAGAGCATGAACGGGGGAGGGGCAGAGAGAGAGGGAGACACAGAATCGGAAACAGGCTCCAGGCTCTGAGCCATCAGCCCAGAGCCCGACGCGGGGCTCGAACTCCCGGACCGCGAGATCGTGACCTGGCTGAAGTCGGACGCTTAACCGACTGAGCCACCCAGGCGCCCCCAGAAGCTTTTTATCTTGATGAGGTCCCAAGAGTTCATTTTTTCTTTTATTTCCCTTGCCTTCGGAGATGGGTCGAGCAAGAAATTGCTGGGGCTCAGGTCAAAGAGGTTATTGCCTGTTTTCTCCTCTAGGGTTTTAATGGTTTTCTCTCTCACATTTAGGTCTTTCATCAATTTTGAGTTTAATTTTGTGTATGGTGTAAGAAAGTAGTCTGTTGCTTCATTATTGGTATATAGAAAGGCAATTGATTTCTGTACATTGATTGTGTATCCTGTGACTTTGCTGAATTCATGTATCAGTTCTAGCAGCTTTTTGGTGGAGTCTTTCATGTTTTCCATGTAGAGTATTATGTCATCTGCGGAACGTGAAAGTTTGACTTCTTTGCCAATTTGGATGCCTTTTATTTCATTTTGTTGTCTGCTTGCTGAGGCTAGGACTTCCAACAGGATGTTAAACAACAGCCATGAGAGTGGACATCCCTGCCATGTTCCTAATGTTGGGGGAAAGCTCTTACTTTGTTTCCACGAGGATGGTATCAGCTGTGGGCTTTTAATATATGGCTCTTATGAAGTAAGGTAGGTTCCTTCTATCCCGACTTTCTTGAGGGCTTTTATTAAGAAAGGATGCTATATTTTGTCAAATGCTTTTTCTGCATCTATTGACAGGATCATATGGTTCTTATCCTTTCTTCTATTAATGTGATGTATCACTTTAATTGATTTGAGAATATTGAACCAGCCATGCAGCCCAGAAATGAATCCCACTTAATCGTGGTGAATAATTCTTTTGAGATACTGTTGAATTTGATTTGCTAGTATTTTGTTGGGAATTTTTGCATTTATGTTAATCAGGGATATTGGTCTGTAATTCTCCTTTTTAGTGGGGTCTCGGTCTGGTTTGGGAAACAAGGTAATGGTGGCTTCACAGAATGAGTCCGGAAGCTTTCTTCCATGTCTATTTTTTGGAACAGCCTGAGAAGGATGAGTATTAACTCTGTTTTAAATGTCTGGTAGAATTCCCCTAGGAAGCCATATGGCCCAGGACTCTTACCTGTTGTTAGATTTTTGATAACTGATTCAATTTCTTCACTGGGTATGTGTGTGTTCAAATTTTCTATTTCTTCCTGTTTGAGTTGTGGTAGCGTGTGGGTGTCTAGAAATTTGTCCATTTCCTCTAGGTTGTCCAGTTTGTTGGCATGTAATTTTTCATAATATTCCCTGATAATTGTATTTCTGTGATGTTGGTTGTGATCTGTCCACTTTTATTTGTGATTTTTATCTATTTGGGTCCCCTCTCTTTTCTTTTTGAGAAGTCCGACTAGGGGTTTATCAATTTTGTTTGTCTTTCAGAAAAGAAAAAAAAAACTAGTGATTAGATTCATTGATCTGTTCTACTGTATTTTTTTGGTGGGGGGGGTCTATATTTTTTATTTTTGCTCTAATCTTTGTTATTTCTCTTCTTCTGCTGTTCTGCTGGCTTTGGGGTTTCTTTGCTGTTCTCCTACTACTTCCTTTAGATGTGCTATTAGATTTTGTATTTGGGATTTTTCTTATTTCTTGAGATAGGCCTGGATTGCAATGTATTTTCCTCTTAGAACTGCCTTTGCTGCATCCCAAAGGATTCGGACTGTCATGTTTTCATTTTCACTTGCTTCCATATACGTTTTAATTTCTTCTGTAAGTGCCTGGTTGACCCATTTATTCTTTAGTAGGATGTTCTTTAACCTCCATGCATTTGGAGGCTTTCCAAAATTTTTCTTGTGGTTGACTTCAAGTTTCATAGCATTGTTGTCTGAAAATATGCATGGTATGATCTCGGTTCTTTTATATTTGTTGAGGGCTGTTTTGTGACCTAGGATGTGATCTATTTTGGAGAATATTCCATGTGCACTGGAAAAGAATTCTGCTGCTTTTGGGTGAAAAGTTCTGGATATATCTGTCAAGCCCATCTGGTCCACTGTATCATTCAAAGCCATTGTTTCTTCATTGAATTTTTTTGCCCAGATGATCTGTCCATTATTGTAAGTGGAGAATTAAAGTTCCCTCCAATTACAGAATTTCTATTGATAAGATCACTTATGTTTGTGATTAACTGATTTATGTATTTGGGTGCAATCAAGTTGGGAGCATAAACATTTACAATTGTTAGCTCTTCTTCATGTATAGAGCCTGTAATTATGATACATTGCCCTTCTTCATGTCTTGTTACAGCCTTTAGATTAAAATCTAGTTCGTGTGATATAAGTATGGCTACCCCAGCTTTCTTTTGACTTCCAGTGGTATGATAGATGGTTTCCATCCCCTCACTTTCAATCTGAATGTGTCCGCAGGTCTAAAATGGACCTCTTGTAGACAGTATATAGATGGATCTTGGTTTTGTTTTATCCATTCTGATATGTTATGTGTTTGATTGGGGCATTTAGTCCATTTACATTCAGAGTGATTATTGAAAGATATGGATTTAGTGACATTGTGTTACCTGTAGGTTTCATGCTTGTGGTGATGTCTCTGGTCCTTTGTAGTCTTTGCAGCATTCCACTCAGAGAGTCCCCCTAAGGATCTCTTGCAGAAACTTGTTTAGTGTTCATGAATTCCTTCAGGTTTTGTTTGTCTGGGAAAGCCTTTATCTTTCCTTCTATCCTGAATGACAGCCTTGCTGGATAAAGGATTCTTGGCTGTATATTTTTCCTATTCAGCACATTGAATATTTCCTGCCACTCCCTTCTTGCCTGCCAAGTTTCAGTGGATAGGTCTGCTTCTACATTTATGTGTCTACTCTTGTAGGTTAAGGCCCTTTTGTCCCTGGGTGCTTTCAGAATTTTCTCCTTATCTTTGTATTTTGCCAGTTTCACTATGATATTCTGTGGAGAAGATCTATTCTTGTTAAATCTGAAAGGAGTTCTCTTTGTCTCCTGGATGTGGATGTCCATTTCCTTCCCCAGATAAGGGAAGTTCACAGCTATAATTTGTTCAAGTAAACCTTCTTCCCTTTTTCTCTCTCTTTTCTTCTTCTTCTTCTGGAACTCTTATGATATGGATATTCTTATGTTTCATTGAATCTCCTCGTTCTCTATTTCTCCCCTCAGGGTCTAGTATGTTCTTATCTCTCTTTTTCTTGACTTCATCATTTTCCATAATTTTGTCTTCTATTTCACTTAATCTACCCTTTGCCTCCTTCATCCTTGCTGTCACTGCATCTGGTTTAATTTGCACCTCATTTACAGCATCTCTTAATTCGTTGTGACTATTTCTTAGTTCCTTGATCTCTGTGGCAATAGATTCTCTTCTGTCTTCTATGCTTCTTTCAAGGCCAGTAATATGACTATTATTCTAAATACTTGCTCAGTTATATTGCTTATATCTGTTTTGAGCAATTCTCTAGCTGTCTTTTCCTCCTGGAGTTTCTTTTGACGAGAATTCTTCCGTTTCATCATTTTGCCTAGTTTTCTGTCCCTTATGTGTTTTAATAGCTTCTTACAGGTCTTGTCCCAGTTCTGGCGTACTGTCACTCCAGGGTATGGTCACAAAGGGCCTCTGCATGGCGGGGGTTCCTGCAGTGTTTTTTGTCCTTGGAATGGCTATTTGCCTTCTTCCCGCAGTACTCAAGGGAGGGGATTGCTCTCTCCTCCTGTGCTTGGGAGCTGACTACAGAGCTTGGGGTGGCTCCCCTCCTCCCCAGGTACACAAAGAGGCCGGAGAAAGCCCTTTAGTTAAAAATTCGTTCTTTCTCCATTTTGTCTGTTCCCAACCCATGTTTTTTTCTCTTGTCCAAATACAACCTTCCACTTCTGCAACCTCTCTTTCGCTTTCTTTTGTCTTTCTGCAGAAGGGGATCCCTCCCCTCCTTTCCTACGCTGCCTTTTTTATCTCTCCCAGTTTGAAATCATGCATCTATGGCCCATCACATTGTCCCCATGGGCCCCTGGAGATGTTTCTGTCACTCTGTAGCCTGGATTCCTGGAATTTCAAGCCTTCTTGCCTCAATACTTCTGAGTTTGAGGGACGAGGGAACTTCAGATTCCCTTACTTCTCTGTCATGTTAACTCCTTCTGAAATTTTTTTCAAGCGTTTATTTACTTGTGTGTGTGAGAGAGAGAGCATGTGCAGGGTTGGGGCAGAGAGAGAGGGAGACACAGAATCTGAAGCAGTCTCCAGGCTCCAAACTGTCAGCACACAGCCCAACGTGGGGCTCAAACCCATGGACCTCGAGATGATGACCTGAGCTGAAGTCAGACGCTCAGCTGACTGAGTCACCCAGGCGCCCCACCCCTCAGTTAAATTGAGAGTGTGATTATTACACTAGATGATTTGAGTACATGAATGTGACCAAGAGTGATTGGAGAGGTTTTTTGCTTAAGGCAGAACCTGTGCAAGGTTTCCTTCAGGTGGCATAGATGGAGCCAGTGTGAAGGGCTGATGGGAGGAAAGAATAAGTGTCTTCTCTCCCTGTCCTTGTGACATCCCTCTTATTTAATCACATAGTTGCACATAAGAGGACTTTGATGGGGAGGAGATTCCAGTAGAGAAGAACTCCAAGATCTTGCCAATCCTAATTCCTGTAACTGAGGTGTGTGTTTCCTATGAGTGTAGCACTGGGAATCCAGGTGACAGGCACTTTGCCCGTGCAGAGAACTGACAGGAAGTTCCCACATCCCACCAGGGAGGGACATTTATGTGTAAATCACAGAGAATTTAGAGATTCAGAGAGGTGGAGTAGGGCCTCCAATATCTCAGGTGGGTCAGGGTCCCTCTGGGCCCTGGGTCTTACTTATTCAAGGTCAATCAGACCCAAGACTTGACCAGCTAAAAATCTGTGCCACGGAGTGTCCACATGCTTGAGTCCGAGGAGAGGACAGGCGGTCAAGAGCACAGCAGGGAATGGACATGATCTTTACATCTATGTGGGTGACTTTGCCAGCAAGCTTGTGGCATGGCTGGGACTATATTTCTGAGTACACTTAGAAACCACAACTTGGCCTTTTGAGAGTGAATTTCATTTTTGACAGTCTCAATCTGGTAAATAGGGAGAGTGACCAAAGAATGCTAGTGGTTGGAAGCAAAAAGAAGCTAGACATTAGAGACTTGTCTTCCATTGTCACCTTTAACTCTGAAGACGACTCTGCTGAGAGAGTTTCAGAGACGTTGTGAGTGATGAGCCCTGAAGATGCATGTTCCAGAGCCAGCGATCATTTGCCAAAGTGCTGTGTACATAGTCCATGAACAACAACCCAGAGTGCATTTGTAATCATTTGTGAATGTGGATGTAAGGTTGCATAATTTCTGGCATGTTTTTAAATCAGTGGTCTCAGTTTATTTTATTTTATTTATTTATTTTCAGCATCGTCTATGTTTATAAACAAAAATACAAAATGGAATATCTGAGGCAATTGTTCTGAAGTTCTTACTTCCTGTTAAGAAGTATCTTGATTATCTGAAATTCTTCCTAAGTTGGACTGCATTCTCTGGGGTTTGGGGTCAACAATTACCATGTTGCAGAAGGTGGCATTGATGGTAAGAAAACCTTCTCCTTAAGGACCTGAAACTCTGAATCTAGGTCTGGCCACTCAAATGTTCACATCAGGAACAGTTTGCTGTGCATAGTGTGCAGAGCACATAAATGGTGCCTATGGGACAGGGGCAGGTGAGCGGTGCATGAAGAACTATTGTGGCTGACGGATACATTCGCTATCTTGCTTGTTATGATGGTTTCACTGGTGTATACATACTTTAATTATGTAAAAAAATGTTTGTATTTTCTATTTTAAATTGGACTGTCTTTGTTTTAATGAATTTTCAGAGTTCTTGACACATTCTATTCTTTGTCAGATCTTTATCAAGTATATACACAAGTTCTTTCTTTATCTGATATGTGACTCACAAACATTTTCTCCCAGTTTGTAGATTGCTCTCTCTGCCCTTTCCTGCTCACACTCTCTATCTCTCCCTCTCTCTCTCAAAATAAATGATTAACTTTGAAAAATCATGTAAATCTACCACAACTGATTATCCTAATTGCATCCAATTGTACCAAAATGCTACAGGCTTCCACTGCAGAGCTGGGTTGGGGGTATGGACCTTGCACCTCAGCCTTGTGTGCTGTGAGGTCCTCACAACCCTATGTCACCGGAAGACAAAAACAGGAGATGCAGCAGGAAATGGTTGTGGTGAAGACAAGAAAGAAGTGTGGCTGTGCACCGGTAAATTGACAACAACCGTTCTTGTTCTTGTGAGAAAGTTCTGGGAACTGGGCCAATGTGGATTGTAGACTACAGACTTCCTGGGGACTGAGCTGTGAGGTGCACAGGAATCATCCTTTCTTCTCTTTACTATGTCATTTCTAATAAAGTGTTACAGATATTTTCAAATTCATGAGAGGGAGGACATGGGTTGAAAAAAGGTGTCAAATTATAAAACAGAGACAAGAAATGCATAAAGAAGCAGACATTGTCAAAAGCAAACTGCAAAACCTTTGAGGCTTTGAGCTCCCAAAGATGCAGAAATAGACTCCATCTGTGGATGAGAAAAGATACAAATTCATATCATAACGGGACACGGACACAGGTAGGATGAGAGCTTGCAGCCAGTTTTAGATGATTGTAAATCATGTTGGGGCACCCGGGTGGCTCAGTGCGTTAGACGTCTTGATTTTAAAGTTAGACTCATGATTTTGGCCTAGGTGATGATCTGATGGGTTGTGAGTTCAAGCCCTGTGTTGGGCTCTGCACCGACAGCCTGGAGACTGTTTGAGATTCTTTCTCTCCCTCTCTCTGCCCCTTCCTGCTCATGCTCTCTCTCTCTCTCCCTCTCTCTCTCTCTCTCTCAAAATAAATGAATAAACTTTAAAAAAATGATGTAAATCTACCATGATGGATTATCCTAAATGCATCCAATTGTACTAAAGTGCTGCAATTTTTCAGCTTCATTGAATTTTAATTTACATAAAATAAGATTTATCTCCTTTCAGTAGATTTAATCATCAATTGAAAAATACATCCAGCAAGTCTTGCTATTTCCCACTAGCCTATATATGTGCATGTTGTCATAACATATATTCATTTTATTTTATCTTTTATCTTTTGATCCCTTCCCAGGTTTCACCAATCCCCTCAACCTGGGAACCACCAACCTGTTCTCTGTAACTGTGAGCTTGTCTTGTTTTTTTCTTTTTTACATTCCATATATAAGGGAGATCGTGGAGTACTTTTTTTTCTCTGTCTGACTTATTTCACTGAGCATAATTCCCTTGACATCCATCCATGCTGTTTCAAATGGCAAGGTTTGGGTTTTTTTTAATGGATGACTAATATCCAATTGTGTATATATGCCATGATTTCTAGATCCATTTATCCATCAGTGGACATTTAGACTGTTTCCATATCCTGGCTATTGTAAATAATGCTGCAATAAACATGGGAATGCAGATAACTTTTCCAGTTAGTGTTTTTTCCTTGGGATAAATACCCAGAAGTGGCATTACTGAATCATATGATCGTTTTTTAAAAAAAGTTTTTAATAAAATTTTTAATACTTATTTACTTTTGAGTCAGAGAGAGACAGAGCTAGAGCAGGGATTTGGTAGAGAAAGAGAGAGACACAGAATCCCAAGCAGGCTCCAGGCTCTGAGATGTCAGCACAGAACCTGCTTTGGTGCTCGAACTCACGAATTGTGATATCACGACCTGAGGTGAAGTTGGATGCTCAACTGACTGAGCCACGCAGGAGCCCCTCATTTTTTTTAGAGAGAGATAGAAAGGGAGAGGGACAGAGGGAGAGAGATTAAGAGAGAGAAGGAGAGAGAGAGAATCTTAAGCAGACTCCATGCTCAGCGTGTAGCCTATGTGGGACTCAATCGCACGACTCTGGGATCATGACCAGAGCGAATATCAAGAGTCCAACACTCAATCAATTGAGCCACACAGGCATTATTTTTCTTTCATTTTTTTTTTTTTAGTATCAAGGGATTTTATAATAACTTTGGAGAAATGTCAGTAATTTATGACTATAATTCTGTAATGTCTTATTTTAGAATATAAAAAACTTCACTGGATTCTAAGCTAAGCTTTTAAACTTTAAAGTTAAATTATATTGTTCTCTCTCCTGTCACAACCTGACAGGATGGTTGCACACACGAAATAGAAAAAGACACTTGGTCTTTCCACACAGGCATCCCTTTTGTACCCTACAAGGATGAGTTGGCTTGTGTAACCTGCCTAGCTGGCTTCTTAATGGGAGAAGAAAAGTTCCATTCTGAATATAAATGGGGGAGGGGAGTCTCCTACTGAGATGCCCCAAAGTCAGATTTTGTGTTACTTGCTGCATTGCTCTTATGAGGAATAGCTACCAGCAGCAGCAGCTCAGAATTCTCTTTGTAAACTACAATATTTTGTTTACCCTTCTGTAGGCTGCTTAGCTACAAAAAGTAAGAGTAAGAAGCTCCAGGAAATCCTGGAAAGTACTTGGGCATTTCCCAAGTATTGCAAGAGAATTTCAGGGTTTCTATAGACTTTGAATAGGCTTCTCTAGAAGGGCCTTCTATAGAGTTCCTGGGAGTGCAGCAGTCACTTATGGGAGGGGACCCTGGGGCAACAGAGGAGGGGTGTGTGTGAGGAGAAATGGGGGGGCTGTGTAGAGGAAGCAGCAGGATTACCTCCTAATGCTGTGGATTTTGTTTCCTGATATCCCAGGGCTTAGAAACCAAGATGGCAGAGATTCACAGTTGAGACTTCTCTTAGTGGGTAAGATCGGAGCAGGGAAAAGTGCATTGGGCAACAGCACCCTTGGAGAGAAAGTGTTTCCTTCTAGCATTGCCACAACATCTGCCACCAAGACCTGTAAGAAAGGGAGCAGCAGGTGGCAGGTAAGAGAAATTGTGTCATGGATACACCAGGCATTTTTGACACCGAGGCACAGGATGCTGACACCTGCAAGAGTTTACTCGCTACATCTTCCCGACCTCCCCAGGACCTCACGCCCTGCCCCTGATGGGACAGCTGGTCCCGTACATGCAGGAAGAGCACAAAGCCATGGAAAAGATCCAGTAAATATTTGGATTCAGAGCTAGGAGATACATGATTCTCTTCTTCACCCAGAAAGATGACTTGGATGGCATCAGCATCCATGATTACTTAGAGGAAGCACCCGACGGCATCCGAGGGCTCGAGGGCTAGTACCGTGATCGCTACTGCGTGTACAAGAATGGTGCGACAGGAGCTGAGCAGGAGGCCCAGAGAAGCCAAATGCTGGCCCTGGTCTAGCGCATTGTGGCCTAGAATGAAGGACGATGCTACACTAAGAAGATGTACCAAAAGGCCAAAGAGGAGATTCAGAAACAAATCCAAGAGATGCGAGAATTTTATGGAGCACAGCTAGAGAGACAGTGAGTGCAGGGAAGAGAGGAGTTTGAAGAAAAAATCAGGAAGCTGGAGGATAAACTGGAGCGGCAGAAATGAAAGGAACAAATGGAGAGAGAATTGGCAGGGAAAGAGGCTTTCTATGCCCCACAGCACCAGAACGCCAGATATGAAGGTGAGACTCATTGCAGGAACCTTGAATTGATCATGGAAGCACTGCAGATAGTTTTTCCTGTTTTCTCTCACCTGTTTATGTAAGATTTACCTGAATTAAAAGATCTCCCTATTTCCTGCATATTTCCCGCTGGCCCTGCCCACTGTCTGCCACCCCCCCACCCAGCCCCTGCACCCCTGAACTCATTCACCAACCTTGGAGCACTCTTGCTTCTGTCTCTCAGACTCTCAGGACTAAGGGGTATAATCAGATTCACTGTTGGAGATTGGTAGGTGCTTGATTGACTTAACAGGGGAGGGAAGAATTCTCAATTTGTGGAACTCCAGAGTAGAAGGTATAAAGGTGACCCCAAACTTTGTCTATTTATCCCGAGAAAAATCTAGTTTCTTTCTCGATTGGTGGATCTTCTCCCTCTGTTGCTTCTACTCACTTATTTTTCCTTTAGGACACAGTGATCACCTTCCCCCTATGATTTGTTAGAAAGATTTGTTCTTCGTGTTGGGTAATCTATCAGTGGAGATGTTTATAGAATTCTTTCCAGATGAATGGAAATTTATGTAGTAACAGTTTTACAGAAGGATTCAAATTGTTCCTTATCAGCTGCCTACTGAAGGACAAAGGGTTGTTTGGAAAATAGACCTCTCAGAACTCAACTAAGTGAAATGCCAGAAAGAGCAGTTGAAAGACGGAGATTCAACACAGAAGAGAACAACTGTTTGCTGTATTCAGATGTAGGTATAGCAACTCTTTGACTGACCTCAATGCAATATATTTGCTGTATAACCAGTTCTCTTCTTTTCATGTGAAACTAACTGTTGCCACTTCACCTCCATCACCTCAGACCTTCATTACTTACACCCCCTCCCAGTTGAATTGTTTGCTTGTTATTAAAATAAAAATTTTCTCTTTTCTCATATTTCTATAAAATTGGAGTCCACTCTTTCTTGGAAAATACCTTTGCTATTTTTTATTACTTAATTTAAAATTAGTTAATTATTTATTTTGAGAGAAAGAGAGAGAGAGCATGAACAGGGGAGAGGCAGAGAGAGAAAGAATCCCAAGCAGACTCCACATATCAGAGCAGAACCTGATGCAGGGCTCAAACCTATGAACTGTGAGATCATGACCTGAGCCGAAACCAAGAGTCAGATGCTCAATGGACTGAGCCACTCAGGTGAACCCCTTTGTTATTTCTTCTAAGAACACTGAATTTTACTTTTTGGTAAAAGTTCAAGATGATTTTGGAGCTAGTTTTGGTTTACTCTCAGCACATCTCTCCTCCTTTTCCTTGGAAATTCCCAGCCACATACTCAACCCCGCTGCCAGTTAAACACTACCTTTTCCTTGGATTCATTAATTATTCACTGATAGATATTATGTGTAACCAAGGCTTCAGAGACCTTTCTGGTTTTCCTGGAGCAAAAATTGTCTTTAATATATGTATAACAATAAGAGGTGTCTCACCCCTTTTCTACTTTTCTCCTGGGTACTTCTCACATTATCCATTCTAAGGTTTCCCAAAGTACATTTCCATGTTCTACCAATAAATCCCGGTGTAGACTGAACTTTTAATTAATCTCAAGCATTAGAGAAGCACAACACAAAGAAGCTCACAATCCTTTTAGAAATAGTCACTTAAGAGAAGGGGCCAAGATGGCAGAGTTTTGGAAGTTTTCTGCTTCTCCCATCCCTGAATTTCAGCTAGATCAGCACCAAAGCATTTTTAACACCTAGAAAATGTATCTGAGGATTAACATAACAATCTTCATAACTTGAGCCACAGAACTTCACAGGTATGCAGCATGGAGAGGTGAACTGGTGGAGAGAGAAGGCTCAGTTGTTAGGGAACTATTTTTGCTTGTGGAAAGAGGATTGAGACAGCGGGGAGAGTACATGAAAAAATTCTCCCTGAAAGCAGCTGGAGAGAAAGAGAAAGAGTGGAAAGTCACATAAGGGACTGAACAAGAAAGAGAGAAAGGATAAAGAAGAAAGTTCAATGCCACTCTATAACCAGGGGAGCACAGAGTTCGAAATTATACAGCTCAATGCCTGGTGGTGTTCTGGTGGGAAAGGCAAATCCCCAGGAATAGACAGCAAGGTCCAAGGGTGAGGGGTCTCTGGCCACATGGGGAGAGGTGGTTCCCCAGTTAAGAGGACATTTGGTAGAGGCTATGCAGCTTCCCCACAGGCAAAGGTCCCAGCAGACCCTAGAGAACAGCCATTGGATGGTGTTGAGCAAGGGTGTTAGGAAGCAGTGAAACCTGATGCCAGATGGGTGGTGTGATTTACCATAATCTCTTAGATGCTGCTGCTACAAGATTGCGTGAATTTTTTCTGGGAATGTTGGCACCTGGCCATAGTCTCTGGGCTTCAGCAGCAACATGGTCATGTGAATTTTCCTGGGGGCAAGGGCGGCCAGCACCCAAGCAAGTCTTGGCAAGACACTCCCTGAGGGGGTCAGAGTGGGTCCAAGCCACAGGGCCCTCAGAAATGAGGGGTTTGGAATCACAGCCTCATCTGAGATAAAATTCAGAAGGGAGGTACCACCTGGCAGGCTGATGACTTGGTTCTGGAGAGTGTAGAGGCAGGGAGTGGACAGAAGCCAGGGACAAAGGAGGGGTGCATGATTGCCAGTCAGTGAGAGCACAGAGTTCTGATGCTAGAGACTGGGTAAGTAGGTGATACCATTTACACCTCTCCCACCCATGTGCATTCATGGATACAGGCGCCACAGTGATCTACCCCAGTAATCTAAGCAGTGCCATCTAGTGTAAACGGAGCCATCACACCAAGCCCTATCCAACTGTGCCAACCAAGCTCTAGAGGAACCAGTCTCTCCACCACCTTAGTTTACAGACTATAGGTTTCTCCATAGTTTGACTTCTAGTGGAAACTGGATATAATTTCGTTCATATTTCATTCTGTTCGCTAGTCCATCCATCCATTCTTTTTTCTTCTTCTTTTCCTATACTTGAATATAGAAAGAGAAAAAATTCATTTTTATTTTCTGATTTTATAAAAAATATTTTTCTTTAAATTATTTCGACTGTATTTTTTTACTTTCTTGTAAAATTTTTTATTCCATTTTACTTACAGTATTTCACTCTATTCTATTTTATTGTATTCGTTTTTTAAATTATCAAACATTTTCTTTTTATTCCCTTTCCCCCCCTTTCTTTCCCTTTTTTCTCTATTCTATCGAGTTTCTTTCAACATCCAGACCAGTACACACCTAGGAACTAGCATCCTTTATTTGATTTTTGTTGTGTTGTTTTAAATTTTTAAATTTTAATCTTTACTTTTTTTATTATTTCTTTTTCATCCAAAATGAAGAAATGAAGGAATTCACTCCAAAAGAAAGAACAGGAGGAAATGCTTCAGACAAATATGCAAAATGTTTCAACCAGAATTTAGAGTCTGGATAATATAAATATTATCTGGGATTGAAAAAGCATACAATCCCTTTCCGTGCCTCCCTGCCCCCTGCCCCCTGCCCCCTGCCATTTTATAGCAAGTGCCATCGTCCCTCCAATGTCCAGCAGCGTGGTCCCCACCTCTCTCTGGGACCTCACCAGAAAGTGACCTGGATATTCGTCCTACCACCGACATCCTCTTAGGCCTTTCTTTTTATCACATACCTCAGAATTCTTCCAGCCTCCATGCATTACTCAATTTCAAAACGACTCCTACATTTTAAGTAATTACCAGAGGAGGACTCTACTTCTTGGCCTTAAAATCTATATTAGTTCCCCCAGGGGCTGCTCTAACAAATGACCACAAACTGTTGCTTAAAGAGCAGAAACTTACTGTCTCATTGTTATGGCTACTGTCTCTCTGGCACAGGCTACAAGTGCCAAACCGAGACGTTCCCAGGGCCATACTCTCCATGAAGTCTCTGGGAAAGTATCCTTCTTTGCTGCTTCTTAGCTTCTGGTGCTGGCTGGCCTGCTTTGTTCTTTGCCTTCCAGGTACTTCGCTCCAATCTCTGCCTCTTTTGTCACATGGTGCTCTCTGTGTGTATCTGTGTGTAAACTTCTCTCACTGTGAATGAAACGATTCCAGGCATTGGAGTAGGGCTCAACCTTAACTTCATGACATGACATCACAGAGACCGTGCTCCAAAGTAGGTCACATTCTCAGGTACCAGGATTAGGACTTCTTTAGGAGGACACAATTCAACCTAGGATGGATGGTAAGAGAGGGACAGTGTGTGCAGTGTGAGGGTACAGTACCCCTGATCTCTTCCTCTCAAGTCCTCGTTGCAGTTACCAGGTTAAGCCCATTGGGATAGTTTTCTTAGGTCTCTACTTCTTGGAAATCTTCTACTGCCTAGGGCTTAGAATCCACATTCCTTGGCCTGGTATGCAACAGTCATTATAATCAGTCTCAACTTCTTTCCCAAGAATGAGATTCTTCTAGATATCATTGTTCCCGTTAATATCTGTTTACACTTTTGTAAGGAACGAAGGTGATAATGATGGAGAGGCCAGTGCCTGGGACACAGTGGGCCCTCAGTAAAGGCTGGTAATGATTCCTGCACTCCAAATTGTTAGCTGTTCTCTGCCTGGGTCCAGTATATTTCCACCTCCAAGGCTTGAATCATACTATTTCTCCCTCTCTTACTTGTCTGAGTGCAGTTTTGAAAAAAAGCAAAATCATGCCTCTTGGGCAAGTATAAACACATCAAAGATTTTGCTCAACTCATGGCATGACTAGAGAACCAGTATGATAGTATAATTGGATGAAAGTTCCTTTGAGTGGCTCAATCAGTTAAGCGTCTGACTCTTGATCTCAGCTCAGGTCTTGACCTTAGGGTCTTGAGTTTGGGCTCCATGCTGGGTGTGAAACCTAGTTAAAAACAAACAAATAAGCAAAGAATGACACAAAAAACACAAACAAACAGAAACACAAACTTCATCTGAAATCAAGGGTTGATGTGTTCAAGAGAGTAGTAAAATGGAATTTTTGAGTTCTATATTCCACCAGACAGAAAATTCGCTGAGTATCTATAAGGCAGAGATTTGCAAAAAACCTCTCTGTCCTTAAAGTGTTGTAAAATATCACAGCTGATCATCAAGCACAGCACCACACAGAACAATAGAACACTCCAGTAATCTCTCTTGCCTATTTCTAAGTTTTGGATCATTTTCGTAGCGTTCTCTACTTTGTGATCATAAGCAGTTTCCAACAAGTATTGTTGATCCTAGAAGATTGTTTTTACTATGCATGGCCTGATTATTTATACAGATGCAGCAAGAATCTTAATTAACCAGAAAAGCCTCCTTGAGTTTGCTCGGGAAATCTAGAGCCTAATCATATTAAGCAAGTATGAATTCCAAAGGATAAGCTTCCTTTGGAAATTTTCAAAATGAATTTTGAATCAGACTTTTCAAAGCCCCTGCCATTCTTCCATCCTAGGAGTAGGAAACCAAGGCCCAAACACTTTCTCCAGTAAACTTTGCATGCTGTATCCATAAATCTCAGTGAATTTCTCTCTTCCCGAGGTCTCCAAAATTTGCCTAGGTTTCTGGACTACGAGGGAGTGGACTTCCTTAATACCTGAGAGACTGGGATCCTGGAAGCCAGACATCATATTAGTTTTCTTATGAAGGTTTTGGAGACATTAGACCCACATATAACACCAACAATTGCTCCTTAGCAGTGGTCTGATGGTCTTTGATTAAATAACAAACACTCTCAAATATCACACTGTACATAAGGCCTTGCTGCAGAATCGATTTTTCCAATGGTATCTTTGTAAACAAGATGACAGATTTTTATTAAACCTATGCAAATGGTTCTATCATCATGAAAGTGAATGAAACTCAGTAGAAGAGTTTGTTTCTGAATTCTGAGGTTAAGTGAAAATCAGATGACAGTTAAAAATGGTTGCTATGGGTTTACAAATAAACAGTCTACTAAATCATGCATTAGAGATAGTTTAAGGAGAAAGAAATAAGGTTTCCACAAATAGCCATACAAGTAGAACATCAAACAGAATGCCATCAATATTCCAAACAAATAACCACAATGGCACATCTTGAATCTGTTCACTCAGTCCTATGTCATTATTTCTCACTCTGCTGGATCTTGAGTCAGTCGTCTGATTTCATGAGGTACATATGCTTCCAGACTGAGAGTCCCAATAGTCATGGCTTCTCTCACTGGCACAGTCTGAGCATTGAGTCAGTGCTGCCATCTTGGAAACCTGCTCTGAAGAGTCTCTTTGAGGCAACAGTATTTCAGAGCACGTCCTACAGTTTTTCTCCTGAACCTCCAAGACTGTCACCCTCTGGTGAAAACACAAATTCTGAGTGGTCACTTTTGGCAGATCTTCGGAGAAGCCTTAGGAGGAAGCAGAGACCTATTTGAGAACAGGACTTAATGGTTTTGGTTCATAACCGAATATAACATCGTGGAAGACAGTAAGAGGCTCTTTGGGGGGCATGGTCTTTATTTCATGAGGATTTGGTCAATGTTTCCTTTGAGGGATTCAGCCCCAAGTGCACTGTCACACCTAACACCTATATCTCTTTTGTGACAAGGCTGCCATTATCCTGCAAGAGGCAGCTCTTCTTGCACATCCGTGAAGCCAGAAGACAATTTCATTAAAGGCATGTGAGTGCAGCAGTATAGATAATCTAGATCCCTTATCCTGGTAGACAGACTGTGGAGGTGCTGAGTCTTCCTTTTCATGCAGTGGCCTTTGGGGGTGGAGTGAGTGGGGAGAAACCAGGAAACCTTGAGTGATATCCAACAATTCACTTAAAGGATATTGTTACAAAGTAGAAGTGACTAGTTTTTTTTTTTGGCACCAAGAGAGAAGGCTCCAGAATCCCTAACCGGCAACATGATGGTATTTGGGGATAAGGTAAGTGGGTTTCCATGAGTTCATGAATCTGGGGTCGTCTTGATGGGATTAGTGCCCTTGTAAGAAGAGATAGCAGAGAGTTGCTTCCTCCCTCCATCATGTATGGACACAGTGAGACTGTGTCATCCGCAAATCAGGAAGTGAGCCCTCCCCAGGGAAACAAGTTGGCCTGCACATTGGGCTTGGGCTGCCCAGTCTCCAGAACTGTGAGAGATTAATTCCTGTTGTTCCTGCTCCCAGGCTGTGGTATTATGGCGGTCCACGCTGACTAAGACAGGATCTATGATGTGTAGATGAGCCTCAGAATGGTAATCTATGAGACTAGCATTGAGGGTTGTATTATTACTACTACCTACTACCTGTTGATCACTATGGTCTGAGAACCACTTCATGCGTACGACTTTGTCTGGTTTCACAATGACCTTCTGAAGTAAGTACTCCATTTTAATGATTAGGAAAGTGAGTTGCAGATAGTTTAACTTACCCAAATGTGGCAGGTTGAAAGGTGGCCCCAGAAATATGTCCACACCCTAATCCCCAGAGCCTGTGAATATTACCTTATTCCATAAGGATTTTTTGCAGATGTTATTAAGTTAATGATTTTGAGATAAGATAATTCTGAATTATCTGAGTGGACCCACGATGTAATCAGAAATGTCCTTCTAAGGAAGAGGTACGAAGGCATTGTGATGAAGGCAGCAGAGATTGGTGTGATGTGGCCACAAGCCCAAGAGAGCAGGCAGCTTCTGGAAGATGAAAGAGGCAAGGAATGGATTGTCTCCTAGAGCCTCCAGAAAGAACCAGCTCTTCAGAGATCTTGATTTTATCTCCATAAGACTAATTTCATATTCTTGTCTTCCAGTATTGTTGGAGATTAATTTTATATTGTTTTAGGCTACTAAAGTTTTGATAGCTTGTTATGGCAACAATGGAAAACTGACTCACCAGGTTATAGAGATGATATGTAGAAGAACCAGGACAATGTAGGGAACCATTCTTTTTCATCTCCTGGTATTATCTCTGCAATGTTTTAATAAGTTGAGCTTTGAGGCCATCTAGATCTAAGAGGCAGAAAACTCCCTGATTCCCACAAGAAGACTCCTGTAGAATTTAAAGAATGTCTTTTAATGACCACACAACTTTTTGAAAATTCATTATATCCACATTGCTTTGTGTGTGTGAGATTGAAATAATAAAAGGAAAACATAAAAAAAGGAAGTGTAAGGAAGCCCTCAATGATGAGGAGCGTGGCTAAGTGAGCAATACAGATATGGGGCAAGACTGGCTCTATCAAATATCTTCTAGAAGGAGATCACTCGTAACTTAGGGCTCAGCATGGGACTGATAAGAGCCACATGCTCCTCTTTAACCAATGATCGCAAGACTGTTACCATTTGAGACCCACATCTGATTTCCTGTGGCATCCATGGATTCTGTGTCAACTACTCTCCCGTTCCCACTAGGGAACTTACCAGCATACCTGAGGATAATACCTGGAGAAGCAATTAGCTGACCAGGAAAACATCCAAGGTGGCTCTGGCTGGACAGGTTTCACTCAAGGAATATATAGATTGAAATGAAACTAGGCAATGGTAGAGATATTTTGAGTAGGACATATGGTTCTGGCTCTCCTCTAGACTTCTATGTATGGAGCCTCATCAAGACCAACTTTATGGGTATGTAAAGGACCCTGTGATGTTACCTTGAAATTCTTAAGTTTTGTGTGTGTGTGTGTGTGTGTGTGTGTGTGTGTGTTTATGTGTGTTTGTTTGTTTGATTCTCTTTGACAAAGGGCCTGGCATTTTTATTTTGTGCCAGACCCTGCAAATTACATAGCTGGTCCTGGTCTGTGTCTTTATTGCAAGTTGGAAAACAGTTACTTGGGACCCTCCAAGTCATTAACACCAATAAGTAGTCCAATGATATTGACCAATAATATACTAATTAACACGGTAATTTCAAAATGTAGCTACTTCCTTCCATTGGTTGTCACCCCATTATACATTACTTCCTGCCACATTTAGTCTTCTTAGTACCCACTTTTAAGCTTCAGCATCGGCTAATCCCATGTCTGAAAGTAATGAACAAAAATATATAATCAAAACCATAATAATTTTATGGTGATGCAACAAATAATTGGAACAGCTGGTCAACCATGAGAGCTTTGACCATCTGCCTCTCATCTCATAGTTTCCAGAGCAGGTTGGAATGGGTGTACTGGCTAAATCTGAAAAAGTCTATCTCTGCCTGGGTCTGGGGTAGGGGAAGGTAGGAAGGTTTAGGGGAAAGATGATTCTCCTCCCTGGGTCCATCTTTTCTTGTCAGGTCACGCATATTTTTGGGCTTGAGAGAACCATATGAAGAAAACTAGAGAAGGTGTGTGTTCATTGGATGACTTTTTCCAGGCTACATCTTCCTCTTTTACTCTTGGTTCTCAATGGTTTAGACTCTTTTGGCTTTGTACCTGAGCGCTGTTAAATTTTTAATGAGTAACTTGAGAGCTTCATGAAAGACCATCATGAAAGCCCATATGATGCAATCACTGGGAAGTATCCCAGGCTCTAAATTTGGACACATCTAGCCACATATCTGAGTTCCTTTCTCCCAGAATCAACCCAGCATCTCCCACTCCATCAGAGAAGATGATCAGAGAGCACGCCCGGCTCTGTGTGCATGATTTGGGTCACTTAATAAGGGCCTTTGGGATCCACCACTATAACCCCAAACAACAAATAAAGCTTTGGGAATTTTGTGTGATAGCAGGCACATGGAGAAAAAGCTTACACCTTGGTAAAACTAAAGCATTCCCCAAATTATAGGGTAATATTTCTGTTTCTTTAAATACGAATAGTTCCTTCACTAGGTCCACCCAATCTGAGCTTCCTGCCTCAGAGGTTTAAAAGGTGCAAACACTTTTTTTTCTAAGTTAAACAAAAGCACCAGCTCAAACAGCTTCTTTGGAGAACACTGGGTAACTCATCAGCTCATTGTAAAGAAGGTGAGCCTGTCCTAGGGCAATAGAGCGGGGAGGGGCAGCAGGACACAGGGCTGTGCATGGGTGTGGGTCCTGGTCTGAGAGGGACCAAATACCGTGCCAGCAGCCCAGCAAACAGGATGCTGCCAAGGGGTCCCGGGGGAGGAAGAGTGGGAGTAAGCAGATTGAGTGGCCCATGTCCACATGTCTCCTATTTAGCAGGACAAACTTGCTGAACAGCATATCTTCCATCAGTTGCTGTCATGACAGAGTAAGTGCTGCCTGACACCCCATCCATTTCCCTTGGTGGGAAACTAGTGTCCTCAAGGCAGGTCTTTAGAGCTGGAAGGCAATTTAGAGACCAGTCTGTCCCAATCCCTCTTTTTTCCTGAAAAAAAAAAATTCTGAATCCTAGACAGTGTGCGTGTGGTTTTATGAAATTCCCCGGGATACCTAGGTCACAAATGGCACAGGAAGTCTAGAATTCAGCTGGCTGTGTCCTTTCCAACATGTAAGAGAGAAATGGTGTGATCGACAGTGTAACAGAGGAGGTAAGGAAGGGATGCCATGGGGAGAGAATGAGCTATTCTATAGAAAACAAATGTGCGTGAAGCCCTTTGGTTGCCTTACCTAATTCCAGGGTTGCTACCAGTTCATGTTTCTGGACAGAGAGTGAACTACCTCCCCTGGCCTCCCATGATCTATTTATGATCCAATGTAAACAGAAATGTAGAATCAAGGACCTGAGAAGGAACCAGGAAGAGACCAGAGCGTGCAAGGGTTATGCATGAGTGTAGAGGTCAGACATACTTTGCATTGGATCCCTTCTCTGCCCAAAGCCCATTAGCGCAGTGACCTTGGGCAACTTTCCCAGCATTTCTGAGCCACATCAATCTCCTCATTTGAAAAATTAGAGTGGGGGCGCCTATCTGGCTCAGTGGGAAGAGCATGGGACTCTTGATCTCAGGGTTGTGAGTTCAAGCCCCATGCTGGGTATAGAGATTAAATACATACATACATACATACATACACTTTAAACATTAGAATACTAAAAAGTATTAAATTACCAGAATACTAAAAATTTTATCACTTTATCAGTAAATACTTCCATATCTATGTCTGGAAGATAAAGGTCATCAAAATATACCATAATCAGATTTCAAAAAGCAATTAGAATTTTTAAAAATTACCAGGTGTATTCCAATTCCCAGATTGTCTCATAGATTTTAAAATTGAAATCAGCTCCAATGCGGTTCATAAATTGCGATTCTTTCATATCTCTTAAGGTTAATTTGATAAATAAGTTTTCACCTTCCTGTTTCTTTTTGTAAAATGTTTCTGTTTAAGAAACGGTTGGTCCTTTGTCCAAGAGAATTGGACAGTGTACATTTTGCTCTTTAAATCCTCAAGATGTCATATGACATGATCTTCTAGTTTCCATGTTTTGTATAAATTTAAATTTAAGGAGAGGCTTGATCAGATTAAGGCTTGCCTGGTTAGTTGGGTGGCAATATTTCATAAGTGCAGTTGTAAACTTCCATCAGAAGACACCTTATATATTCTTCTGTCTCTTTCTGTAATGTAGCAGACAGTAATGATGGCCTAGACTAACTTTGTTTCATTAACGGTCGCAAATTATAGTATTATAATTCTATCAATCTTTCTTCATTGATTGGATGGCATAATCCTATAAAAAGAAACTTCCCCTGAATCATACTTTCATTTCATAAGGTGTAGTTAATAAGCCAAAAGGAATGCTTGATTCTTTTTTGTCCATGTTCAGACTGATGACATCATTTCCTAGCATACCCCAAAGAGAACACTTCACTTCTTTTGCGATGATGGTATTGATATGAATTCATGAACTTCAACATATTTGATGAATTTTAATCCATTGAAATTATTATTCTCATTGGTACTCAAATTACCCCATCTCTGTCCAGTCAGCCTCTTCAAGTTGGCCCTGTAGTCCTTTCGGTAAGATCCAAACATTTTTTTTTTTGGAAGTGATCTCTGCACCCAATGTGGGCTAGACCTCATGAATGTGGGATCAAGAGATGCATGCTGTATTGACAGAGCTAGCCAGGCATCCCACAGTCTGAGTAGTTTTTGATAGCATCCTCACTTTCTAGTATGACCAGATAGTCTAAGATCCACTTGCACATTTCTTGGCCCAGATCTGGAATCGGTACGTTCTCCTAAGATTCTTAATGTTTTTGGTGGGAAATGGCATTTGAAGGGCACAGTATGGGTGCTAAGGGTGTTCATTGTCACTGGGCTTGTCCTTGGGCTTCAAAACTACACATGTGCACAAAATCTAAGAATAGGACAGGATTCCTGAAAACAATTTAAGATTTTCTTGACGTTTTTTCCCCCTATTTGGCCCTACACTATATCCCATTGGGACAATAGCCAATGAAGCAACTGCATTTTCAAGTTTCTTGGACCAATTCTTTGTGTGGTTTGTCTATTACACCAAATACTATGTATTGCATTTGCTTTTGATTTTTACTAGTTATCTGAAAATATAGTTTTTGTTTATAATTATGTAAGCTATTTCCAGATGTTCCTCACTCTCTGCAAGCAGAACGTTCCTATGAAATCTTTTATGAAACAAAATGACATAAAGCAGAGCAGCAATTACCATGAATGTACATGGAAAAAGGGTGCGCATTCCCAGATCTCCCCCAAATAACCTCTCTTATGTGTTTCTGATACTTTTAGACACAACTTGTTAACAGATGCACAAATTCAATTGAGAGAAAGCCCACGTGCTCATCTGGCTCACAGCTCTGGTGGCTGGATGGTGAACCCCTGTGTGAGGTTCCCGGGGAAGGTGATTGGCAGCTGGTGTGGACAATGGCCCACTCGGCCTCTCTATTAGCTCAACTGGCTGTAAAACAAATGCGGAACGCTGTATTCGTGTTCAGCTTTTTTTTGTACAAATGAAAAATCCTCTTTGAATTTATGTAGACCTACACATGTAGGTCTTTCATAAAGGAAAAGAGCTGTAATTCGAACTCTCAAAAAGAAGGAAGTACATGCTTTCAAGACAAATCTATGAAATCTAAGTATACTCGAAGTAGTTCCCAGCTTCTACCCTGTCCCCCGCCTTATTCCTCCCATCCCTCTGTCAGTAACTTCTTTGGTGACGGTTCAGATGATCTGCCATTGCTTTTTCATGTGCATGAAACATATGTTGTATTTTGTACCTACAGTTCATGTTCCTCCCCATTAGAGAAATGACAGTAAACTAAATATTATTTTCTTCACTTTGCCTTGTTTTTGCTTAATGAAATATCCTGGAGATCTCTCCATCCCAGCATAGAGAGGTATTTCTTATTCCTTTCTACAGTTGGATAGTACATCACTGTGTGTATGTACCTTGGTTTATTCAATCAGACCCCTACTAGTGGGCATTTGGCAGATTTTTGGTGTTTAAGTATTACAAATAGTGATGTGGAGAATAAACGTATGCCTAATCTTTTCCTATGTTTTTGTCAGTGTAGCTGTGGGATATAAGAAAGGGAAACTTCTTCCTCTACCCTTCAAGGTCTTCCAGCTGCACTAAGAATTACATTCACTTGAGGCAGATTAACAAGAGAAAAAAAAGCAGTGTGCACAGATGCTCAGTGATGAAACTAAAACCAAGAGAAATGACCAAGGCAGGCAGGTTTTATAGTTTTTAGGTAAAGAGATGATGGATCTTGAGGGATTGACAAAACAAGGAAAACTTAACTTTTGAAGCATCTGTTAGGCAGGAATTCTAAAGAGACTTTGGGCTGGGGTAGTAAATTAGAAAGTAGTGGGCTGTTTATACAGTCTTCTTGGCTCTAAATCTCCCATCCCTGATCATAAGGGTGTCTCTTTACCTCCTGGGACAGGAGGGACACATTTTACATGGGAGATTTGTTTCCTGCTTGCACGGGGACAGAAGACGGTCTTACTAATCTTGCCACACAGGCTGTATCTTAAGTTACTTTTGTATGAAATAGTCAGTATGCCAAAGTTGCACGTTTAGGGGTGACCTGCCCTTGTCCACTACAGGCATAAATCCTAAAATTGGTACTCACAATCCAAGAATAATATATATGTAATTTGTATGATATTGCTAATTTCTCCCCTGTAGGTTTTAGACTGTTTTTCTATTCTCATTAGCCATGGAGGAGAAAACCTGTTTCCTCTAAACCTTTACCGACTGATTATAGCAGCAAATTTTTGGACTTTTGCCAAATCTGTAAGTGGATAAATAGTATCTTAGTGTAATTTTAATTTGTTATAGTTTTTTCTTTTCCTATGTTGGATTTATTTTTCTCTACTTTAAGTGAGTGTTCATATATTTTTACATAGTTGAGGAGCATTGACATTTCTTTTTTTCTTTGAACTGTTTATTCCTATGTCTTGCTCCACTTTCTATTGAGGTATTCGACATTTGTCTCTCTACTTTTAGGTATTCTTTGTATAAGTGGAGAATTAACCCTCTTTGATATAGTCTGACATTCATATTTTAATTGTCTGTGGTGTTTATTGTCTCCCACTGTCTTTTAGATTTTTATGTAGTCAGATGTATGAATCCTTTTCCTTACAATCTTTCAAATCTTAGAAAGAGTTTCCCCGCCCCTAGGTTACAAAGGCTATGTCTGAGTTTCTTCTAGTATTTATGTGGATTGCTTTTTAGTGTTTATATTTCTAATGTTTAATATGTGAATGGCATGAAGACGTGGGTGCAGTTTGTCTTTTTCTGTGTGGTTTGTAGTTATCCCAATGCTGGTTATTAGTCCATCTTTCTCCCCATTGCTGTGAGATGCTCACGGATGCCTCACGGAAGATAAATGTAACATAATACAATTGAACTGAATACTCATGAATATAGTCGACCAATTTGGTCTATTTCTGAATTGTCTGTTTTTGTTTTCCGTTCTGTCTCTGTTCACACACACGTCCTACTGCCTTAATTATAGGGGCTAAAATATTTTACTATATGGTAGAACTAGTCCTCCCTCATCGTTCTTCTGTTTTTTGACTCTACCGGCTAATTTTCTTTCTTCATTCATCCAAATGAACGTAATAGTCAACTATTTTATCTGCAGGGAAAAAAGTGGTGACAAAAATTTTTAACTTATATTTATATAAAATCACGTTAAAGAAGTATCTATTAAATCAGTGTTGAATGTGGGGAATTGTCTCTTCCGCATCGAGGTATTTTTCTTCTTAGTGTACTACTAGAGATGTGTTGTAACAATCCATTTTCTCATATTGAACCACCCTAGTATTTCTGAAATAAATCACATGTAATTGTGGGGTATTACTTTTTAGTGTCTGACAATTTATTTGGGATTTTGGCATTAGTATTCGCAAATGAGACATGTCTGTAGCTTTATTTATTGGTGAAATCTTTGTTAACCTTTGGGATCAATATCATACTTGTGTCATAGAAAGAATTGGAAAGGTTTCCTTCTGTTTTAAGTCATCAGGAATAGTTTAAGAAAGGTTTAAATGAGATCCCCATGAAACCATCTGGGCCTGGTACTCTTTTGTAGGGGAACTCTTTAACTACTTTGTTGTTTCTCCCATGGTGATTGAATTGTTTCATCTTTCTGTATTTATGGGACCAACACGGATAGTAGACTACTGCAGGATTTCAGGGAGGAACACAAAAGTCATAAGAGTGAGGTGATGGTTTCCACTTACCTCTATTGACTCTTTTTCTTCTCCTTCCCTTTTTTATGCCCCAGAGGCTTCTGGTAGTGACATGGCGTACCCTCAGGACAACACTCTGAGGATTGTACTAGTGGGGAAAACTGGAAGTGGGAAGAGCGCAACGGCCAACACCATCCTGGGGAGTAGAGTCTTTGAGTCTAGAGTTGCTCCCCATGCTGTCACCTCCAGCTGTCAAAGAGCATCCCAGGAATGGAAGGGGAGGAAACTTTTTGTTGTTGACACCCCAGGGCTCTTTCACACCAAGGACACCCTGGATACTACATGCAGGGAAATCAGCCAGTGTGTCCTCTACTCCTGCCCTGGGCCTCATGCCATCGTGTTGGTCCTCCAGCTGGGCCGCTACATGAATGAAGAGCAGAAGACCGTGGCATTGATCAAGGCTCTCTTTGGGAAGCCAGCCTTGAAGCACATGATCATATTGTTCACTCGCAAAGATAACTTGGAGGAGCAGAGCCTGAGTGACTTCTTAGCAGATGCAGATGTGAAACTAAGAAACATCATCAGCGAGTGTGGTAACCGCTACTGTGCCTTCAACAACAGAGCCTCAGAGGCCGAGAAGGAAGCTCAAGTGCAGGAGCTGGTGGAGCTGATAGAGGAGATGGTGCAGAGCAACGGAGGGGATTACTTTACTGATGCCATTTACGAGGACACAGAGAAGAGGCTGAAGCAACAGGCAAAAGTCCTGAGGAAGATCTACACTGATCAATTAAATAATGAAATTAAACTAGTAGAAAAGGAATATGCTCATAAATCACAGGAAGAACGGGAGGAAAAAGTAAAATCTCTAAAGAGGAAGTATGCTGAACAAACAAAAAATATCAGAGAAGAAGCTGAGAAGGGCATATTTGAACATGTTTTAAATGTGATTATGTGGGTGCTTCCAAAAATATGGTATATGTTTTGGTAGTAAAGACCATTTCATTTTTTCTTCTGAATTTATGATGATTTGTGATAGTGGTAGATTGTAGTTTCCATAGACAACTGTGACAATAGCTTCTACTTATTCTTCCTATAACCTGACCCTGTTACTCCTGCCACTGACTTGCGGGGCCTGTGTCCTCTACCTTGGAACTGAGCAGATCTGGGACTGTTTCAATTAATAGCAGATGGTTGAAGCAACACCTTGTGACTCTAAGGTTACATATGGGCAATGCTTCTTTGCCCTCTTGGGGTTCTTGCCCTTGGACCTTGACTGCCATGTTGTGAGAAAGCCCAGGCTGCCTCTTGAGAGGCTGCCATGCAGAGGGCCTGAAGTCACTGGCCCACTTCCCAGCTCACCTTTCATTTGTGACTCAGACCAACTTGCCCGCCATGGAAGTGAGGCAACACAGAAGCAGGCCTGCTGGCTGCCCCGCCATCTCAGGCGAAGTTGCAGAAAGCAAAGATGAGCCATTCCCCCTGCGTCCTGCCCATATTGCAGCTTTATGAGAACAAATAAATGATGGTTTTTGTTTTTAACCACTGAGCTTCCGAATGGTTTGTTATGCAGTGAGAACTAACCAGAATGAAGCCTCTTCCCAGCTCTCAGTCCCCACCGCCTCTCCTTCCCACCTGTGTCTCTTCACACAAAGTTGGCATAATCAGGAAATGGCATATAGAGTTCAAAGACTCAGGAAAATTCAAATCAGAAATCCTGCACATGTTTAGTGTCTGAACCACTGGTCACATGTGTCATTGCACCGCATGGCCACAAGTCCTATGTTAGGGAGGTATTTGGTTTCTCTGGAAAGATTGTTCTGTGGTTCATGGAGATCTGAAAGTCACAGGTTTCTTTTACTGTGTTTCTCTCTTTTCTTTTTTTAGGGACCATCCTAACTTAAGATATCTCCAATTGTATCTGAAAAATCCCCATCTGGGCTACATATTTTTCATTTGCCTCTGTAGAATCACACTTCACCTTAGCTCTTTGCCCCATGAGGCTGATATATATGCACTGCATTGGTGGGATCTCTTGCTCTCTGACTTCTGCCTGGCTGGCCAATGGAAAGTCCAAGTCAGAGACCCTGTGGAAGTAGAAAAGCAAGGCTGGGGTATCCATTCTCCCACCTCTATCTCTGCAGGGCCATCTCTGACTAGCTGCAGTCCTATGCCAAAGGTCATAGCTCCTCCCTTGGTGGCCTTTGTACCCAACTCTCCTTCTGTGTTCCAGTCTTTGTTCACCCTCTCAGGTTTGGGTTGTAATTTTTCACCGATACTAGTAATGTCCCTTGTGATTTGCAAATTCCCTGTGTCTACAGCTTGTAACGTACTCTTTCTCTAAACTTTCTCCAAGTACCTAATGAGAGACCACCTTTTTCTTGCTAGAATCTGATTGATAAATCTTATGATGCCCACTTCTCTTTCATAACGTCTTTATTGTTGTTGATGGCTTAAAATTCCCTCTAGTGTTTGTTTTCTTCCACCAGAAATATCTCTCCTTACCCTTCCATGGTGTGACATTTGCAGTGAATAGATGAAAGGTTCTGTCTTGCTAAAATAATAGAGAAAATTCAGTTAGATGGGTGACTTTCTGTCACTCATGAGGATTGCAGACACTCCAAATCCAGATTATTAGAATTTTTACAGTCGTCCTTTTTTTTTTTTTGTCTGTGAACATGACTGAGAATATTAACCAATGAGTGAATATTAGGGAGACAAATTAGAGATTGAGTCTGGAAAACCTAAGATTCTAAATACCTGTTCTTTCTAAGATTCATCAGAAGTATTCAGAATGCAGTAAAAACAACACGGAAGAAAAATCCTCTTATGAGAAAACATGTGTCAAATGATACAGCAAGATTAAAGTACTCTCTGCCATCATGCAATTCTTATGTTCAAAAGTACTTCCTTGTAAGTGACTCATCTGTGTGATAGTATCTCTAGGGAGCAAAGTATTCATGCCCTGTCTTGAGGTTTTTCATTTAAGAACGGTTTAAAGGATATTTTCCCTCAGAGATATGCAGAAGCATTCTTAATACAATTAACCTGTGTGAGGGCTGTTTGAATGTGCAGCTTACGTGAGCTAATTTCTTTTTTCCCAGCCTTAGGTTCTATTTTGGAAGGTAACACATACCCAGAGAAAAAACGAGTAAATCAAATAAATCATTATCTCTTCACTTGACAATTGAAATATTGCTCACTCACTTCTCTTAACATATTTTATGTCCCAATTTTCTCTGAAGATGGTTCTATTTCAGTGCTGAACACTGTGGTATTTCCAGCATTTAATGTGTGCATGATCCCTGTTGTTGAAATATGTGATAGTCATGACTCATGATGGGGAATTTAAACAAAGATTCATAGAAGAAGACCTGAGGAAGGATTTAGGTGTGAAGTCTACTGTGAAGGATGTGTAGAATGTGTCCATGTGGGTGATGGGTGGGATGATCATGCTTCTGTTCAGAAACAGGAAAGTTCAGGGTGATAGGTAAGATTTTCAGGGGAAGGGTAGAGTCAGGAGCCACAGCGTTCAGTTAGGTTTGTGACAAGTTGAATATCAGATGTCAAAGATAGGGTCCAATATAAATGACCTGCATTAACTTGAAATCTGGGTCCAAAGGTTATGTGAAAGTTTTGGGGTAAATGTGGCAGGATGTTAACATAAATGTCTCCAATTTCAGCTGAATCTTTCTAATTGCCAATACCCCACAGTCAAAAGCTCTATGCCAGAAGATTCACATTGGAAGCCAGAACCAGTTTTGTGAGATTTATTCCTTCAACTAATTTGATAGATATTTGAAGGGGTCAAGAGGAAAGGACTTTTTTTTTTTAGGTTTTATTTAAGTAATCTCTACATCCAATGTGGGACTCCAACTCATGACCATGAGGTCAAGGGTTGCATGCTCTTCCAACTGAGCCAGCCATCTCCCCAGTGCAGAAGGTGACCCAGGTGAAACCGTGTGACTGTATAAGGGAAGCCCCACAGGGACTCCTCTCTGCGTGCCATGTCCAGTGAGATGGAGGTTCCCACTTCCCGAAAGCCAGTAAGGTGGCCTCAGGACTTTGATGCTGCCAGAGGGATGTGGGTGGTATATGTTAAGAGATTTGATGTGTGTCCTTTGGAGTTTGGCTTTGCTCCCTGCTGGTCCCATGGGATACATGAAGGCTATTGCTGTGTTCTGTGGAGGGACCAGGGTCCACACGGTGGTGGCTGTCTTGGAAGCAGTCAAAACTTTCACTAATGGGCGGGGGGTGGCAAGAGCTAGGTTCCTCATGCCAAATGTGGGCCACACAGTAGGGAGGCAGCCAAAGCCAGTTTGAAGGGGACTTGCCCAGGGGCCCAGCAGGGATCCCCGCAGCTTCTGTGTGGACCAGAGCTCTGGAAGTCCAGGCACCTGGAACAGACATTGAAGCAACCGGCGGGAGGGGAGAGAGTGGCTGTTTGTTGGACTTGTGATTGCAGATTCCCAGGGAAGACTCTCTAAAGACTCATTAAAGGTCTCCTGGGCAGGGAAAGAGCCACTAAGTATGCTGCCACCATCCCCCACCCCCACCAAGGCCAGACTACCCCTGACTGGTCTTCAGTGTTCCTGCCTCTTCTCCCCCAGCCCATGAGCAATCAGAGCCAAGGCAAGGACAGGAGGAGAAGGGCAGGATGGGGAGAGCTCTAAGGAGCCCTGTCTACAGTGCAGGTTCTTCTCAGGGAGCGGCATATGCCAGGGACAGTAGAAGATTTACACTTCAGTGAAATTAAATTTTTTTTAAGTGCTTATTTATTTTTGAGAGAGAGAGAGAGGGAGAGACAGAGCATGAGCGGGGGAGCAGCAGAGAGAGAGGGAGACACAGAATCAGAAGCAGATATGTATTTTGCTAATTAATTTTCAATCTTTCTCTTTCCTAATAGGCACACTGAAAGCTAAATTTTAATTTTTCATAAGCTTTGAAATGCAGTTATTTAATTACACTTCATTCCAAATATTGATCAGTTTCTGTTTTTGTCTCTTTTGACCCTTCAGTTATTTAAAACTGTGTTCTCCAATTGCTAAACATATGACATTTTATTTACTTTTCTTTTTTTTTAATTTAAATTTTTTTTCAACGTTTATTTATTTTTGGAACAGAGAGAGACAGAGCATGAACGGGGGAGGGGCAGAGAGAGAGGGAGACACAGAATCGGAAACAGGCTCCAGTCTTCGAGCCATCAGCCCAGAGCCTGACGCGGGGCTTGAACTCACGGACCGCGAGATCGTGACCTGGCTGAAGTCGGACGCTTAACCGACTGCGCCACCCAGGCGCCCCTATTTACTTTTCTTTTAATTACATTGTGGTGAGGAAATGTTGTCTATATTATTTTAATACTATAAAAATTTTAAGCATTTCTTCTTGGATAAATGTAAGAGTAATGATAATAAATGTTTCCTATGTACTTGAAAACAGCTGGCTGGAAGTTTTCTGAAATAGTCTACATATGCTCATTAGATCAGACTTATTAATCATGTTGCCTAAATCTTCTGTCTACTTTTTTATTTTTTCTATCTTCCTGTTCTAGAAATGAGAGATGTGTGTTAAAATCTATCACCATACATGGAGATTTGTCTATTTCCTCTTGTGATTCGATTATTCCCTTTATACATGTGATGCCTCCCTTTGTGGTGCATAACATTGTAAAACCGTGTTTTATCTTGATGAATGGGACTACTTACACTACTTACATGAGCAGGGCAGGTGTTTCGAGACCGTGGTGTGCATTCAACTCATCTTCTCTGATCTCTCCCCTCTTTACCCTCCTCTGTGATTTTCCTTCTTATACAAGGGAACATCTCATATCTTTTGTAATTTACAAATTTTTGTTCATTTTCTGCTCCTTCAAAGACCACTAAATGATTCAGAAAGGCAAGGATCCTTACCAGCTCTCATTGCTGATGTATTCAGTTGCCCAGAACAGTGCCTGGCACATGATAACCTCTTGATAATTATTGAATGAAAATTCTATGTAGTTTGATATTCTGTTCTTATTTGTTTAGAATTTGCTTGTAGGTTTACCTATACTATTGCTTTCAAGTTTTCCCTCACTTAACGTTTTTGACTTGAATTTCTTCTTCAGTCCCCTCCAAAACTCTTTATTTTTTTTTTAACTGAAAACTTTAGTGCATTTATCATAATTAAAACTTGTGACCTATTCGGATGCATGAAGTTTTATTTTTTACTTTCTATGTGTCCAACCAGTTCCATATTTCTCTTTCTTCCCCTTCTTCTTTGTGGTTTAACTTGAATTATTTAGTTTTTTTCCCCCCCACATTTTATGTTTTTCTCTACTGGTTTGGAAATTATCTATGCTTTTCCTGAAATCGCCCAGTGATTACAACATACATTCTTAACTTCTCAAAATCTCAAGAAATCTATATTTTAATCTTCTTCGTATACAACAAATTAGAACATTTTAATTCCATTCCCACCCTTAACCCCAACCTATATATTGTTATTGTTGAATGTTTAATTTTCTCATTCCCCCCCCCCTTTTAAACTTTATGAAGCATTAGTATTATTTTACATAGTTGGCATTCATTTTAACTTACTTTTTTTTCTTTCATCTGTGACTTACTATCTGGATTACTTTCCTTTTGCCTCAGATACATTCTTTACAAGTTCCTCTAATGAGATTGTGCTGTTGGCAAGAACTCTCAGTCTCTGTTACCTGAAATGTGTGCATGTATTTTGTCCTTATTTTTGACAGTGATTCTGAGTCTAGGATTTCAGGTTGGCTGTTATTTTCTCTCAGCACACTGAGAATCTGCCTCCACTGTTTCTTGGCTTCCTCTGTTACTCTGCCTGGCTCAGTTGATATAGTGCCTGACTCTTGCTCTCAGGGTCATGGGTTCGAGCCCCATGTTCGATGTAGAGCTTACTTAAAAAAATCAGGGGTGCTAGGGTGGCTCAGTGAGTTAAGCGTTCAGCTCTTGTTCTGTGCTCAGGTCATGATCTCACAGTTCTTGGGATCAAGCCCTACATTGGGCTCTTCACTGACAGCACAGAGCCTGCTTGAGGTTCTCTTTCTCTTTGCTCCTTCCAGCTCATGCTATATCTCTCTAAATAAAAAAAAAAAGTATAACTCCAAATATCCCTTCCTCAAATGTCATCTGTCTGTTCTTTCTGACTCCCTTTAAGATAGTCTTTCTGCTTTGATGGGCTACAGTTTTAGTATGTACTAAGGTGTGAATGCTTTCTTTCTTTCTTTTTAATGATTTATTTATTTTTTAATTTACCCCTTAGTTAGCTAGCATATTTACAACAATGTTTTCCGGAGTAGATTTCTTAATGCCCCTTACCCATTTAGCCCATCGCCCCTCCCACAACTCCTCCAGGAACCCTCTGTTTGTTCTCCATATTTAAGAGTCTCTTATGTTTTGTCCCCCTCCCTGTTTTTATATTAGTTGTGCTTCCCTTCCCTTATGTTCATCTTTTTTGTGTCTTAAAGTTCTCATATGAGTGAAGTCATATGATATTGGTCTTCCTCTGACTAATTTCACCTAGCAGAATACCCTCTAGCTCCAACCACATAGTTTCAAATGGCAAGGTTTCATTCTTTTTGATTGCTTGTAATACTCCATTGCATATATATACCACACTTCTTTATCCATTCATCCATTGATATGGGCTCTTTCCATACTTTGGGCTCTTTCCATACTTTGGCTATTGTTAATAGTGCTGCTATAAACACTGGGGTGCGTGTGCCCCTTCAAAACAGCACACCTGTATCCCTTGGCTAAATACCTAGCAGTGCAACTGCTGGGTCGTAGGGTAGTTCTATTTTTAATTTTTTGAGGAACCTCTATACTGTTTTCCAGAGTGGCTGCACCAGTTTTCATTCCCACCAGCAGTGCAAAAGAGATCCTCTTTCTACACATCCTCACCAACATCTATTGTTGCCTGATTTGTTAATGTTAGCCATTCTGACAGGTATGAGGTGCTGTCTCACTGTGGTTTTGATTTGTATTTTCCTGATGATGAGTGATGTTGAGCATTTTTTTTTCATGTGTCAGTTGGCCATCTGGATGTCTTCTTCGGAGAAGTGTCTATTCATGTCTTTTGTCCATTTATTCACTGGATTATTTTTTGGGGGGGATGTTGAATTTGATAAGTTCTTTATAGATTTTGGATACTAACCCATTATCTGATATGTCATTTGCAAATATATTCTCCCGTTCCGTCAGTTGCCTTTTACTTTGGCTGATTGTTTCCTTTGCTGTGCAGAAGATTTTTTATTTTGATGAGGTCCTAATAGGTCACTTTTGCTTTTGTTTCCCTTGCCTCTAGAGACGTGTTGAGTAAAGTTGCTGCAGCCAAGGTCAAAGAGGTTTTTTTTTTTTTTGCCTGCATTCTCCTTGAGTATTTTGATGGTTTCCTGTCTTACATTTAGGTCTTTCATACATTTTGAGTTTACTTTTATGTATGGTGTAAGAAAGTGGTCTAGGTTCATTTTTCTGCATGTCGCTGTCCAGTTTTCCCAGCATCACTTGCTGACAAGACTATCTTTATTCCATTGGATATTCTTTCCTGCTTTGTCAAAGATTAGTTGACCATACGTTTGTGGGTCCATTTCTGGGTTCTTTATTCTGTTCTATTGATTTGAGTGTCTGTTTTTGTGCCAATACCATACTGTCTTGATGATTACAGGTTTGTAATACAGCTTGAAGTCTGGGAGTATGATGCCTCCAGCTTTGGTTTTCTTTTTCAAGATTCATTTGGCTATTCAGGGTCTTTTCTAGTTCCATACAAATTTTAGGATTGTTTGTTCTAGCTCTGTGAGGAATGATGGTGTTATTTTAATAGGTATTGAATTGAATATGTAGATTGCTTTGGGTAGTATTGACATTTCAACAATATTTATTCTTCCTATCCAGGAGCATGGAATCTTTTTCCATTTTTCATAAACTTTCTAGTTTTCAGTGTACAGATTTTTCACCTCTTTGGTTGGATTTATTCCTAGGTATTTTACGGTTTTTGGTGTAATGGTAAATGGGATCAATTCCTTGATTTCTCTTTCTGTTCTTCATTATTGGTGTATAGGAATGCAACTAATTTCTGTGCATTGATTTTATATCCTGCAACTTAGCTGAATTCATCGATCAGTTCTAGCAGTTTTTTCATGGAATCTTTTGGGTTTTCCATATAGAGTATCACGTCATCTGCGAAGAGTGTAAGTTTGACCTCCTCTTGGCCAATTTGGATGCCTTTTATTTCTTTGTGTTGTCAGAAGTGCAGTCTTTTTTTTTCAATATATGAAATTTATTGTCAAATTGGTTTCCATACAACACCCAGTGCTCATCCCAAAAGGTGCCCTCCTCAATACCCATCACCCACTCTCCCCTCCCTCTCACCCCCCATCAACCCTCAGTTTGTTCTCAGTTTTTAAGAGTCTCTTATGCTTTGGCTCTCTCCCACTCTAACCTCTTTTTTTTTTTTTTTCCTTCCCCTCCTCCATGGGTTTCTGTTAAGTTTCTCAGGATACACATAAGAGTGAAACCATATGGTATCTGTCTTTCTCTGTATGGCTTATTTCACTTAGCATCACACTCTCCAGTTCCATCCACGTTGCTACAAAGGGCCATATTTCATTCTTTCTCATTGCCACGTAGTACTCCATTGTGTATATAAACCACAATTTCTTTATCCATTCATCAGTTGATGGACATTTAGGCTCTTTCCATAATTTGGCTATTGTTGAGAGTGCTGCTATAAACATTGGGGTACTAGTGCCCCTATGCATCAGTACTCCTGTATTCCTTGGGTAAATTCCTAGTAGTGCTATTGCTGAGTCATAGGGTAGGTCTATTTTTAATTTTCTGAGGAACCTCCACACTGCTTTCCAGAGTGGCTGCACTAATTTGCATTCCCACCAACAGTGCAAGAGAGTTCCCGTTTCTCCACATCCTCTTCAGCATCTATAGTCTCCTGATTTGTTCATTTTGGCCACTCTGACTGGCGTGAGGTGATATCTGAGTGTGGTTTTGATTTGTATTTCCCTGATAAGGAGCGACGTTGAGCATCTTTTCATGTGCCTGTTGGCCATCCGAATGTCCAGAAGTGCAATCTTTTGATTTGACATCTGAGCTGGGATACACAGAACAGCACTCCAGAATGAAAACAGAGCCCACAAGCTGGAAAAAGGACCTTAAGAAACACCCAGATAACTTTTGTTTCGGTATTTCTGTTATCCTCCCCCTCCCTAACACCCATCACCAACACCAACTTGTGTCCAAAGATGGTTTTTAAAAATTCTGTGATTTCTCTTCTCCCTTTACAAGAAGCTCTTTCCTATTCCCTGTCCTAAAAGGATAAACAAAGAACTCTTCTTACAAGAGAAGTCTGTCTTGCTCACAGTGTTGTACATTTTGATGTGTTTTGATGTGTTTTGATGACTTTGTAAGGGTGAAATTGTAGTGTAGGGCTAACGTGTAGCTTGAGAGATAACAGCTTTGTGTTGACACTGTAGCTTGAAAAATAACAGCTTTGTTTTGACACTGAAGGTTAAGAGATAACAGCCTTGCTTTACTCTTGTAAATTAGGCTTCACCAATGAAAGAAACAAAAGTTCAAAGAAAAGAGCATCAGAGGCAGGGTCAAGGAGATCCACTGGTTGCAACTTAATGGCAGAAAGTCTAAAATAATCACCTCATCCGGGAACTGTTTCTGACTCATCTGGGAACTGTTTCTAACTCATCTGGGAACTATTTCTCTGTTTTGTTCCCAGGTGATGATAAAACGATGTAATCGGCTATAAAAACTCTGTACCCCGGCTGTTCGAAGCCGCACCCTGATAGTGTTGGTCCCGATCGGTCGGCCTTGACTCTCATTGCAATAAACTTTGTTGTAACTCTCACTGGTGCCCGTAGCATTCTGTTTCAGGAGTCGTGTGAATGCAACAACTTCCCGTCAGAGGAGCCTGTCCTGAACAACTAGCATTTTCAGCCTGTCCTTGTCAAAGTTTTCTCCAGTAATTTTGTTAGGAAACACTATTCAGGAAGAAAATTGGTTTTATGGAAGATTCATGAATCAGGCAGCATCTCATCCTGCAAATAGGGGGGCTCTCCACTGAGCTACAGAAGAAAGGTCTTTAAAGGCAGGGAGACGGCATTAAAAGAGAAGACAAAGAAAGGAATTTATTAACAAGGAATGCGTTGTTTAGGCAAGTCTGGCTTCTTAAGGGGAGTGGAAGGGGTCTGTCAGTAAATCCTCAGTATCCCAGGGGAAGGCCACCCTGAAGGAGTGCTAACAGACCACCAGAAGTGCATGATTGTGTGGAGAAAAGGGAACAATCTGAAGATGAGCCCAAATGTGGAGAGCAGAGAAGCCTTGGGAAATAGGGCAGGGAAACCAAGTGGCAAGTGTGCAGAAGAGAAGAAACTGTTGGCTACACGAGGTTGAGGCTTCCAGTACCGTCCACCTCCCTAAAACCACACATTATGTTTCTCTATGGCAGGAATTCACATTGAATGGCAACCTCTAACAGCGGTCTGTGCTGCAGCCCCGGTGACCCCAGGAGCAGCTGCGGTGAGATCAGTGAGATCCAGTCCTCCCGGGCTGGGCTGGGGGAGGACAGCGAGCAGAGGGGTTCTCTTGTGCTGACAGCCAGCCCTCATCCGGCTGGAGCAAAATGTTTCCACCCCTGTATCTGATCTCCTCTTCATCTCCTCTGCTTTTTCTTTCCTGTCCACCCTGTCCACTCTCTCCGGGTAAAACACCTTTCTGTTTCTCCTCCCGTGATTTCCCTACTCCTCCTCGCTAGGGAGATGGCCTCAGGCTGTCCCAAAGTTGGAGTCTTGCATAGGGATGCTAACTAAATAATAATCTGAACTCCCATCCACATGTTTCCTTTGATAATCTTAGCCATTCTGTATTCAGTGTTCTCGGTTTCTGGAAATCTACCTGTCTCAGGTCAGGGATCTGGTTATCATGTGTGGACTCTGCATTGGGGATGGTTTTGCTAATCCTTGGAAGGAGGTGGGGACCAACTACAGATTTTGTGGAACCCAGAGCTGGAGCTTCTGCAATATCTCTTCTCTGCTCCATTGGCATTTTATTTTTAAAAAAAATTTTTTTCAACATTTATTTATTTTTGGGACAGAGAGAGACAGAGCATGAACGGGGGAGGGGCAGAGAGAGAGGGAGACACAGAATCGGAAACAGGCTCCAGGCTCTGAGCCATCAGCCCAGAGCCCGACGCGGGGCTCGAACTCACGGACCGCGAGATCGTGACCTGGCTGAAGTCGGACGCTTAACCGACTGTGCCACCCAGGCGCCCCTGCTCCATTGGCATTTTAAAAAGAGTATTCCAATTGACAGAGTAGATGGAAGGGGACCAAATGGAAGCAGAGAGACCAGCTGGGAGACGCTGGAGGTCTGGATTCTGATGGTAGTGGGAGCTAGTGTGGTGGCCTTCAAAGTGGAGAGAGAAAAGTAGACAGATTTGTAGGTGGAGCTCAGACAATGTGCTGATATGGAAAGGAAAGGGAAAGCAAGGGAAGGGAAGGGAAGGGAAGGGAAGAATCGAGGGCAGTTGCTAGATTTTGGGTCTAAGGGACTGGATCAATGCCGTTGGTGTCTCTGACAAATAAATGCAGTTTATAGTAGTGTCTCTAATGTTGTGAGTGTCATACCATATGCATTATGTTCACAGAGAGATGGATGGGTATAATACAGGATTCCCATTCAGGAATCAGCCTCACTCAAGGGCTGTTCTGGCAGGGTCTGCCTCCTTGGAGAAACAGGCTTTCAAATATGATTCACACTTATCTTCCACCTGGGTCGAGGGCGGTTCTGTGCTTTATAAATCCTGAAGATGGGGACCATATAGAGACAGTGAAGAGATATGCAATGAATTACTGAAAAGAAATGCAGAAGAGCTATATAGATGATTTGTTGTTTAACTTAAGGCACAGTTATTCTGAAAAATGTGAGAATTGTTATGCTGAGCTGGGATTACCTGTCAACTGTCCTAGGAAGTAGAATATGCTTAATCTAGTGAAGCTAAGAAAGTATAACTCTACTAATGCACTCAACTGTATCCGTTTTTTCTTTCATTAAAAATTTAAAAAATTATTCATTTGTGTGTGTGTGTGTGTGTGAGAGAGAGAGAGAGAGAGAGAGAGAATGAGCATGGGAAGGGCAAAAAGAAGGAGAGGGACACGCACAATTGGATACAGGCACCAGGCTCTGAGATGTCAGCACAGAGCCCAAAGCTAGACTGGAACCCATAAATAGCGGGATCATGACCTGAGTAGAAGTCCAGCACTCAACCGACAGACCCACTCAGGTGCCCCTCCATATTTTTAAGAAACAGAGACGGAGAAGAGAGGAAGAGGGAGACAAAGAGAGAAAGAGAGAGATAATCTTAAGCAGACTTCATGCTCAGCATGCAGCCTGATGTGGGACTCAACCCAAAAATTCTGGGATCGTGTCCTGAGCCGATATCAAGAGTCCAATGCTCAATCGACTGAGCCACCCAGGTGCTCCGTTTCTTTAATTTTTTGTGTATCAAGAGATTTTGTAATAATTTTAGAGAAATGTCAGTATTTTCTGGCTATAATTCTTTAATGTCTTAATTTAGAATATAAAAGCTTCACTGGATTCTAAGCTAAGGTTTTTAACTTTAAATATAAATTATATTGTTCTCTCTCATGTCACAATCCCTGACAGGGTGGTTGCACACATGAAATAGAAAAAGACACTTTGTCTTTCCACACAAGCATCCCTTTTGTGCCCTGCAAGGTTGTGTTGGCCTGTGTAACCCCCCTGGCTGGCTTCTTAATGGCAGAAGAAAATTTCCATTTTGAATAAAAATGGTGTGGCAGGGGTCTCCCACTGAGATGCCCCAAAGTCAAATTTTGTGTTACTTGCTGCATTGCTCTTATGAGGAACAACTACCAGCAGCAGCAGCTCAGAATTCTCTTCTTAAACTACAGTATTTTGTTTCCTCTTCTGTGAGCTACTTAGAGCCCACAGAAAAATCTCTTACCCAGGAAGAGTTAGAAGCTCCAGGAAATCCTGGAAAGTACTTGGGCATTCCCCAAGTATTGCAAGAGAACTTCAGGCTTTCTATAGACTTCGAATAGGCTTCTTTAGAAGCCTTCTATAGAGTTCCTGGGAGTGCAGCAGTCACTTATGGGAGGGGACCCTGGGGCAACAGAGGAGGGGTGTGTGTGAGGGGATATGGGGGGCCCTATAAGGAAGCAGCTGGAGGTCCATCCTAATGCTGTGGCTTTTGTTTCTTGATGTACCAGGGCTTAGAGACCAAGATGGAAGAGCTTCACAGCTGAGACTTGTCTTAGTGGGTAAGATCGGAGCAGGGAAAAGTGCCACAGGCAACAGCATCCTCAGAGAGAAAGTGTTTCATTCCAGCATTGCGGCAACATCAGTCACCAAGACCTGTAACAAAGGGAGCCGCAGGTGGCAGGGAAGAGAAATTGTGGCCGTGGATACGCCTGTCATTTTTGACACCGAGGCACAGGATGCTGACACCTGCAAGGAGATTGCTCCCTGCATCTTCCTGACCTCCCCAGGGCCTCATGCTCTGCTCCTGGTGGTCCTGCTGGTCCGGTACATGCAGGAAGAGCACAAGGCCATGGAAAAGATCCTGCAAATGTTTGGACTCAGAGCTAGGAGATACATGATTCTCTTATTCACCCGGAAAGATGACTTGGACAGCATCAATTTCCATGAATACTTAAAGGAAACACCAGAAGGTATCCAAGAGCTGGTGGGGAAGTTTAGTGATCGCTACTGCATTTTCAACAATCTGGCGACAGAAGCTGAGCAGGAGGCCCAGAGAAACCAGCTGCTGGCCCTGGTCCAGTGAGTGGTGGCTGAGCATGAAGGAAGATGCTACACTAATAAGATGTACCAAAAGGCCGAAGAGGAAATTCAGAAACAAATACAAGTGATGCAAAAACTTTACAGAGCAGAGCTAGAGAGACAGAGGGTGCAGATAAGAAGGGAGTTTGAAGACAAAGTCAGAAAGCTGGAAGATAAACTGGAGTGACAGAAATGAAGCAAAACATGGAGAGAGAATTGGCAGAGAAAGAGGTTTTCTATGTCCTAAAGCAACAAAATTCCAGTTATCAAATTGAGAGTCAATGTTGACTACTTGAATTTATCATAGGAGCACTGAAGAAGGCTTTTGTTTTTTTTCTTTCACCTGTTTATGGAAGATTAACTTGAATGAGAAGATCTCCTTATTTCCTACCCATTTTGTGCTGGCCCTCCCCAACCCCTCACCCCCAACTCATTCACCAACCTTGGAGCACTCTTCCTTCTGTCTCTCAGACTCTCAAGACTAAGGGGTATAATCAGGTTCACTGTTGGCGATTGGTAGATATTTGATTGACTTAACAGGGGAGGGACAAATTCTCAATTTGTGGAACTCCAGAGTAAAACATATTGATGCTCTTCTAAGAAGATGACCCCAAACTTTACCTATTTATCCTGAATAAAATCTAGATTCTTTCTAGATTGGTGTACCCTCTCCCATTGTGACTTCTACTCACTTGTTTTTGCCTTTGGGACACAGTGATCACCTTCCCCATACAGTTTGTTAGAAAGATTGGTTCTTTGGGGTGCCTGCCTGGCTTGGTCGGTTAAGTGTCGGACTTCAGATCAGGTCATGATCTCATGGTTGTGAGTTCGAGCCCCACGTGGGGCTCTGTGCTGACAGCTCAGAGCCTGGAGCCTGCTTCAGATTCTGTGTCTCCTTCTCTCTCTGCCCCTCCCCCACTTGTGCTCTGTCTCTCTCTGTCTCTCAAAAATAAATAAATTTCAATAAATAAATACAAAATAAAAAAAGAAAGATTGGTTCTTTGTGTTGGATAATCTATTGATGGAGATGCTTATAGAATTCTTTCCAGATGAATGGAAATTTATTTAGTAACAGTTTTACAGAAGGATTCAAATTGTTCCTTATAAGCTGCCCACTGAAGAACAAAGAGTTGTTTGGAAAATAGACCTCTCAGAACTCAACTAAGTGAAATGCCAGAAAGAGCAGTTGAAAGACAGAGATTCAACACAGAAGAGAACTGTTTGCTGTATTCAGATATATCTACAGCAACTCTTTGACTGACTTCAATGCAACATATTTGCTGAATAACCAGTTCTCTCCTTTTCATGTGAAACTAACTGTTGCCACTTCACCTCCATCAACTCAGACCTTTATTACTTTCTGCACATACCGCCCCCTCCCAGTTGAATTATTTGTTTGTTGTTGTTATAATAAAAATTTTCTGTTCTCTCATATTTCTATAAAATTGGAGTGCTCTTTTTCTTGGAAAACATCTTTGCTATAATTTTCTTTATTATTTTCTTTAAAATGTATTTATTGATTTATTTGAGAGAGCATGAGCAGGGAAGAGGCAGAGATCAAGAGAATCCGAAGCAGGCTCCACACATCAGTGCAGAACCCAATGCAGGGTTGAACCCACAAACCATCAGATCATGACCAGAGCTGAAACCAAGAGTAGGATGTTCAACCGACTGAGCCTCCCAGGCACTCCACTTTTGCTACCTATTCTAAGAACACAGGGGTGAGTTTCACTTTTTGGTAACAGTTCAAGATGATTTTGGAACTAGTCTTGGTCTACCCTCAAGATATTTCTCCTCCTTTTCCTTGGAAGTTCCCAGCCATATCCTTAAACCCTCTGCCAGTCAAACACCACATTCTCCTTGGATTCATTCATTATGCACTGATAGAAATTATGTGTAACCAAGGCCTCAGAGGCCTTTCTGGTTTTCCTGGAGCAAAAATTCCTTTTAATATATGGATAGCAGTGGGAGGGTCTTTATCCCTTTTCTACTTTTCTACTTGGTCCTTCTCACATAATCCATTCTAGCATTTCCCAAAGCACATTTACATGTTGTACCAATATGTTCTAGTAGTCATATGTGACTTATGGAAACTCTTCTTGCTCTGCCATCTTGAAATTGGCTTCTCCATGTCCAAACCCATTTTGCCCGAAGGGACATATATCTCTCCCAGTTTTCCTCAACACACATAGGTTTAGACTGTACTTTTAGTTAATCTTGAGGATAAGAGAAGCACAACACAAAGAAGCTCACAATCTCTTTAGAAATAGTCACTCAGGAGAAGGGCCAAGATGGCAGAGTAGCATGGAAGTTTTCTGCTTCTCTTGACCCTGAAATATAGGTAGATAAGCACCAAAGCATTTTTGCACACCCAGAAAATGTACCTGAGGATTAATACAACAATCTGCATAACTTGAGCCACAGAACTTGGCGGGTACGAGGCACAGAAAGGTGATTTGGGGACAGAGAACCCAAGGAGGTTAGGGAGTTGTTTTTGCTTGTGTAGAGAAGGACAGATACAGGGGATAGAGTACAGGAAAATACTCCCCCCAAAAGCAGCTGGAGAGAAAGAGAAAGAGTGGAAACACCCATAAGGGACTGACCAAGGAAACATAGAAACAATAAAGCAGAGTTTCAATACCATTAAGGGGGACTCTATAAACAGGGGAACACAGAGTTGGAAACTCTGCAGCTCAATACTTGGCGATGCTGTGGTGGGGAGGGCGAATCCCTAGGAGCAGACAGTGAGGTCTGAGGGCTCCTCAGGCCACATGGCGAGAGGTGGTTACCCTGATAAGAGGACATTTGGTAGAAGCCGTGTGGCCTACCCACAGTCAAAGGTCCCAGCGGACTTCAGAGAACAGCTATTTGCTGGTGTTGGAACAAGGGCGTTATGGCACCACATGTATGTTGTGATTTGCCATAATCTCTGAGACGCTGCTGCTACATGATCACGTGAAAATTTTGTGGGGCAGGTTGGCAGTAGTTGTCTCTGGGCATCTGCAGTAGCACCACCACACAAACATTCCCAGGAGCCACCAGCACCCGGCCATTGCTTGGCAAGACACTTCCACAGAGGATCAGAGTGGGTTCAAGCCCCAGGGCCCTCAGAAATGAGGAGTTTGGAAACACAGCTCCATCTGAGATAAAATTCAGAAGGGAGGTGCCACTTGATTGCTTGGTCATGGATAGTGTAGAAGTGGGGAGTGGATGGAAGCTGGAGACAAAGGACGGTTGCATGTTTGCCAGTGGGTGAGAGCACAAAGTTCTGATTCTGGAGACTGGGTACCTGGGTGACGCCATTTACACCTCTCCCATGCATGCGCATTCACGCATAAACATGCCACAATGATCCACACCAGTAGCCCTAGCAGCGCCATACAGTGGAGAACAGAGCCATTACACCAAGCCCCATCCAACTGCGCTAATGAAGCTCTAGAGGACTACAACACGTCTCTCCACCTGCTTAGTGTATTCTCTGGACTATAAAGTGCTCCATAGTTCAACTTCTAGGGGAAACTGGATGTAATTTCATTCATATTTCATTCTGTTTGCTGATCCATTTATTTAATATTTTTTTCTCTTCCTTTCTTGTTCTTGAGTACAGAAAGAAAAATTATTTTTATTTTCCATTTTTATAAAAAATATTTTCCTTAAAATTTTCTACTGCATTTTTTACTTCTTTTGTAAATTTTTATTCTATTTTACTTTCATAATTTCATTTTATTCAATTTTATTGTATTCTTTATAAAAAATATTTTCAAATGTTTCCTACTTTTTTCCCCTTCTTTTTCTTTTCTTTTCTTTCCCCTTTTCCTCTGTTACATCAAGCTCCTTTCAACAATCAGACCAAAACACACTTAGGACCTAACATCCCTTATGTGATATTTTTGTATTGTTTTTAATTTTTAGTTTTTCTTTTATTAATCCTTTTCTTCCTAAACAAAGGAATTCACCCCCAAAAAAGAACAGGAAGCAATGACAGCCAGGGACTTAACACGGATATAAGCAAAATGTCTGAACCAAAATTTAGAATCTCAATGGTATGAATAGTAGCTGAAGCTTAAAAAAGCATAGAATCCCTTTCTGTTGAGATAAAAGAATTAAAATTTGTCAGTACTAAATTAAAAATGCTAGAACTGAGATACATCTCAAATGGTTGCCACGGCGGCAAGGATGGATGAAGCAGAGTAGCAAATCAGCGATGTAGAGGACAAACTTCTGTTGAATAATGAAGCAGGAAAAAAAAAAGAGGGAAACGAAGGCAAAAGAGTATGATATAAGATTTAGAGAATGCAGAGACTTATTAAAGAGGAAAAACATCTGAATAATAGGGGCCCCAGTAGATGAGAGAGAAAAAGGGGTAGAAAATTTATGTGAACAAATCATTGCAGAAAACTTTCCTAACCTAGGGAAAGACGCAGACATCAAAATACAGGAAGCACAGAGAACTCCCATTAGATTCAACAAAAATCAAAGATCAACAAGGCTTATCATAATCAAATCACAAAATACACAGACGAGGAAAGAATTATGAAATCAGCAAGGGAAAAAAGTCCTTAACCTACATGGGAAGCCAGATCTGGTTCTCAGCAGACTTATCCACAGAAACTTGGCAGGCCAATAAGGAGTGGCAGGATATATTCGATGTGCTGAATCAGAAAAATATGCAGCCAGGAATTCTTTATCCAGCAAGACTGTCATTCAAAATAGAAGGAGAGATAAAGAGTTTCCCAGACAAATGAAAAATAAAGAAGTTTGCGACTACCAAACCAGCCCTGCAAGAAATTTTAAGTGGGATTATCTGAGGGGAGAAAAGATGAACCAAAACAAAAAAAAGACCAAAAGCAACAAAGACTAGAAAGGACCAAAGAACATCCCCAGAAACTCAAACTCTACAGGCAACAAAATGGCAATAAATTCATAAATTTCAGTACTCACTCTAAATGTCAGTGGACTAAATGTTCCAATCAAAAGACATAGGGTAACAGAATGGATAAGAAAACAAGATCCATCTTTATGCTGTTTGCAAGAGACCTATTTTAGACCTAAAGTAACCTTCAGATAGAAAGTAAGGGGATGGAGAACCATCTATCATGCTAATGGTCTCCAAAAGAAAGCCAGAGTAGCCATCCTTATATCAGACAATCTAGATTTCAAAATAAAGACAGCAACAAGAGATGAAGGAGGGCATTATATCATAATTAAGGGGTCTATCCACGAAGAAGACCTAACGATTGTAAACGTTTATGCCTCCACCATGAAAGCACCCAAATATAGAAACCAATTAATCACAACCATAAAGAAACTCATTGATAATAATACCATAAGAGTAGGGGACTTCATCGCCCCACTTACAGCAATAAACAGATCATCTAAGCAGAAAACCAATGAAACAGTGGCTTTGAATGACACACTGGACCTGTGGACTTAACAGATATATTCAGAACATGTCATCCCAAAGCAGCAGAATACACATTCTTCTCAAGTGCACATGGAACATGCTCCAGAATAGATCACATATGGGACAGAAATCAGCCCTCAACAAGTACAAAAAGATCGAGATCATACCGTGCATATTTTCAGACTACAGCACTATGAAACTCAAAATCAACCACAAGGAAAAATTTGGAAAGACAACACATACTTGGAGAGTAAAGAACGTCCTGCTAAAGAATGAATGGCTTAACCAAGAAGTTAAAGAGGAGATTAAAAGTACATGGAAGCCAATGAACATAACACCACAGCCCAAAACCTCTGGAACTCAACAAATGCGGTTATAAGAGGGAAGTATATAGCAATCCAGGCCTTCCTAAAGAAGGAAGAAAGGTCTCAGGTACACAACATAACCTTACACCTTAAACAACTGGAAAGAGAACAGCAAATAAACCCCAAACCAGCAGGAGATGGGAAATAATAAAGAGCAAAGCAGAAATCAATGCTATGAAAAACAAAAACAAAAAACAGTAGAACAGATCAATGAACTCAGAAGCTGGTTCTTTGAAAGAATTAACAAAATTGATAAACCCTTAGCCAGTTTGATCAAAAAGAAAAAGGAAAAAATGCAAATAAATAAAATCAAGAATGAAAAAGGAGAGATCACAACCAACACAGCAGAAATACAAACAATAATAGGCGAATATTAGGAACAATTATATGCCAATAAATTGGGCCATCTGGAAGAAATGGACAAATTCCTAGAAACATATAAATGACCAAGACTGAAATAAGAAGAAATAGAAAATTTGAACAGACCCATAGCCAGTAAAGAAATTGAATTAGTAATCAAAAATCTCCCAAAAGAGGTTAGAGTGGGAGAGAGCCAAAGCATAAGAGACTGTTAAAAACTGAGAACAAACTGAGGGTTGATGGGGGGTGGGAGGGAGGGGAGGGTGGGTGATGGGTATTGAGGAGGGCACCTTTTGGGATGAGCACTGGGTGTTGTATGGAAACCAATTTGTCAATAAATTCCATATATATATATAAAATAAAAATAAAAAAAAAATCTCCCCACAAACAAGAGTCCAGGGCTGTAGGGTTTTCCAGGGGAATTCTACCAAACATTTAAAGAAGAGTTATCACTTATTCTTTTGAAGCTTTTCTAAAAAATAGAAATGGAAGGAAAGCTTCCAAAATCAATCTACGAGGCCAGCATTATCTTGATTCCCAAACCAGACAAAGATCCCACTAAAACGAGAACTACAGACCAATTTCCCTGGTGAATATGGATGTGAAAATTCCCAACAAGATACTAGCCAACTGGACCCAACAATACATTAGAATAATTATTCAGTATGATCCATGGGATTTATACCTGGGATGCAGGCCTTGTTCAATATCCACAAACCAATCAATGTGATACATCACATCAATAAAAGAAAGGAAAACAGTCACATGACCCTCTCAATAGATGCAGAGAAAACATTTGACACAATACAGCATCCTTTCTTTATAAAAACCCTCAAGAAAGTAGGGATAGAAGAATCATACCTCAAGATCATAAAAGCCATATACAAAAGACCCACTGCTGATATCATCCTCAATGGTGAAAAACTGAGAGCTTTCTCCCTAAGGTCAGGAGAAGGACAAGGATGTCCATTATTGCTAGTGTTATTCAACACAGTATTGGAAGCCCTAGCCTTAGCAATCAGACAACACAAAGGAATAAAAGGCATCCAAATTGGCAAGGAGGAAGTCAAACTTTCACTCTTTGCAGATGATATGATACTCTATATGGAAAACCCAAAAGATTCCTCCAAAGAATTCTTAGGACTGATATATGAATTCAAAAGTCACAGGATATAAAATCAATGCACAGAAATCGATTGCATATCTATACACCAGTTATGAAGCAACAGAAAGAGAAATCAAGGAATCGATCCCATTTACAATTGCACCAAAACCCATAAAATACCTAGGAATAAACCTAACCAAGGAGGTGATAAATCTATACACTGAAAATTATAGAAAGCTTATGAAAGAAATTGAAGAAGACACAAAAAATGGAAAAATATTCCATGTTCATGCATTGGAATAACAAATATTGTTAAAATGTTGATAGTACCCCAACAATCTAATATTCAATGCAATCCCTAACAAAATAACACAAGCATTTTTACAAAGCTGGAACAAACAATCCTAAAATTTGTATGGAAACATAAAAGACCCCGAATAGCCAAAGCAATCTTGAGAAAGAAAAGCAAAGCTGGAGGCATCACAATTCCAGATTTCAAGTTGTATTATAAAACTGTAATAATCAAGACAGTATGATACCGGCACAAAACAGACACTTAGATTCATGGAATAGAATAGAGAACCCATAAATGAACCCACAAACATACGGCCAACCAATATTTTACAAAGTAGGAAAGAATATGCAATGGAATAAAGACAGTCTCCTCAGGAAATGGTGTTGGGGAAACTGGACAGCGACATCCAGAAGAATGAACCTGGACCACTTTTATACATCATACACAAAAATAAACTCAATATGGATGAAAGACCTAAACATAAGACAGGGAGCCATCAAAATCCTAGAGGAAAAAGCAGGCAAAAACCTCTTTATGCATTTCAATGAAATTTTTATCTTCCTCCAAGGTCTTCATATTTGCTTAGTAAAAATGTGTTTTTCAATACCTTTGTAACAAGGTACTCAGCAAAAATATGAGGAGTTTTTGTTGTTGCCATTGTTGTTGCTATAAATTGTAGCATTTTAAAGATTCTTATTTCCTAATAAATTGTTGCTTAGGAATTCAAATACTCTAGAGTGAGAGGAGGTTATTATTGTCTGAACCTATATATACACAATGATTATGGTGAAAAGTGAGAGCTTTAATTCTTTGTCTTCTGTCCTATGACCTTTATTTTATTTCTATAATCTTATTGTTCTGGTTGGGAACTCTAGCATCCTATGAAATACAAGTGCTGACAGCAGATATTAATTAATGAGAATGTGTCTATTGCTTCATTATTAACTATAATGTTAGTAGAGATGTATGATCCAGTATCAAATTTAGGAAGCTATCTCCTATTACCAGATTGCTACATTTTAAAAAATTGAGCTTGTATTAAATTTTACCAAATTCATTATCTGTTGAAATAAAGATATTTTTTTCTGTAAAAAACAAACAAACAAACAAACAAACAAACAAAAAAACCTCTTTGAACTTGGCCGCAGCAACTTCTTACTCAATGTGTCTCTGGAGGCAGGGAAACAAAAACAAAAATAAACTATTGGGGCTTCATCAAGATAAAAAGCTTCTGCAGGGCAAAGGAAACAATCAGCGAAACTAAAAGGCAACTGACAAAATGGGTGAGGATATTTGTAAATGACATATCAGATAAAGGGTTAGGATCCAAAACGTATAAAGAACTTATCAAACTCAACACCCAAAAAAGAAATACTTCACTGAAGAAATGGGAAAAAGACATGAATAGACACTTTTCTAAAGAAGACATCTAAAAAGGGGTGCCTGCATGGCTCAGTTGGTTAAGCGTCCGACTTTGGTTCAGGTCATGATTTCATGGTTCATGAGTTTGAGCCCTGTGTCAGGATCTGTCCTGACAGTTCAGAACCAGGAGCCCTCTTCAGATTCTGTGTCTGCCTCTCTGTCTTTGCTCCTCCCCTGCTCACACTCTCTCTCGCTCTCTCTGAAATAAATATACGTTAAAAATTGTTTAAAAGAAGAAGACATCCAGATGGATAACAAATGGAAAAATGCTCCACATTACTCATTATCAGCAAAATGCAAACCAAAACCACAATGAAATACCACCTGACACCAGTCACAATGGCTAAAATTAACAACTCAGGCAACAGATGTTGGTGAGGATGAGGAGAAAGAGGATCCCTTTTGCACTGCTGGTGGGAATGCAAACTGGTGCAGCCACTTGGAAAACAGTATGGAGGTTCCTCAAAAAATTAAAAGTAGAACTACCCTATGACCTAGCAATTGCACTACTAGGTATTTATCCAAGGGATAAATTTCAGACACATGCACCCTAATGTTCATAGCAGCACTACCGACAATAGACAAAGTATGGAAAGAGTCCAAATGTCCATCCACCAACAGATGAATGGGTAAAGAAGATGTATATATACACAATGGAGTGCTGCTCAGTTATCAAAAAGAATGAAATCTTGCCATTTGCAGCAACATGGTTGGGATTAGAGGGTATTATGCTAAGTGAAATTAGTCAACCAGAGAAAGACAAATATCATATGACTTCACTCATATGTGGAATTTAAGATATAAAACAGATGAACATAAGGGAAGGGAAGGAAAAAATAATATAAAAACAGGGAGAGGGACAAAACCTAAGAGACTCTTAAATATAGAGAACAAACAGAGGGTTTCTGGAGGGGTTGTGGATGGGGGGATGGGCTAAATGGGTAAAGGGCATTAAGGAAGACACTTGTTGGGATGAGCACTGGGTGTTATATGTAGGAGATGAGTCACTGGATTCTATTCCTGAAATAATTGTTGCACTATATGCTAACTAAGGAATGAAAATTTTAAAAAGAAGTAATAATTAAAAAAAAAAAGAAATAGTCACTCAGATTGAGATAGATTTGGTTTCACTGTAGAATGTGCATACACTTTGCATCTACTGTTTTCATTATTGGAATTTTAGCCAAAGTTCCATTATGAATTTAACATCCTACTGTATTATAACCTTCTGTGAGCAAATACTTAAACAAAGAGACACACATACCTCCCAATAAAAAGTGAATACAGGTTTAATCTGAAAAAAAAATGTCTTTAACTGCAGCGATTCTTTCCTAAGTACATTCAATTATTGTCACCTTTGCATTCAGGTTAATGCTGTAGATGAGGCAAAGCCAAAGGTTCTACTCCTGAGAAGCACTAGGGAGATGAGAGTCCCACGTGAAATACCCTGAGAGGGGCACCTGAGGGGTTCAGTCAATTAAGTGTCCATCTTCAGCTCAGGTGATGATCGCACAGTTCATGAGTATGAGCCCTGCATGGGCTCTGTGCTGAGGGCTTGGAGCCTGGAGCTTGCTTCAGATTCTGCGTCTCCCTCTCTCCCTGCCCCTCCCCAACTCATGCTCTGTCTTTGTCTCTCTCTCTCAAAAATAAAATAAACATTAAAAAATATTGAAATACCTTGAGAGCAGTGATTCCCATTTGTCTCCCATGGCAGAATGCAGGTAGAAAGTCCTTGATAGATATTACACATGGTGGTTCACAGAATAGAATGACATGTGCGACACATTCACTTCTCTCCAGCTTCAAGAGTTTATATCTATTTATCCATTCATTAACATTGATTGATTGTTTTACTTCAGGGTAGATTTTATACCATAATACTACAATGAGAATCTAAGAGCACCTGGCTGGCTCAGTCGGTTGAGTGACTGACTTTTGATTTCGGCTCAGGTCATGATCACACCATTGGTGGGCTGGGGACCCATATCGGGCTCTACGCTGACAGCTTGGAGCCTGCTTGGGATTCTCTCTCTCCCTCTCTTTCTGCCCCTCCCCTGTTTGTGCTCACTCTCCCTTTCCTCCGTTTCAAAGTAAATAAATAAACAAAACAACAACAAAAGAGTGCACTGAGAATTTAGAGATAAGTAAAACAAAGTCCCTTTGGAGACTGGCTTCACTCACTCAGCATAAAAACTTTGAGAGTCATCCATGTGGTGTGTGTCCATAGCTTGTCTTCTTTAATTGCTGACTAGGATTCCATCTTATGGTTGCACCACAGTTTATCACTTCTTTTTTATTTAGTCTTATGCCCATAATTGACTGCTCTTATCTCATTGCATTGGCTAAAACGTCTATCACGATGTTGAATAGTAAAGGATGGACATGGCTTGCTTTGTTCCTCAATATATCTTCAGTGATTCCCAGTTAAGTAAGTGAGATACTGGATTACAGTAGTATACAATTTGTATTTGTGTGTGTATAAATATTTTAAACAAGTATTCTCCACTTTTTATAAAAGTTTTTAAAATTTATTTTGAGAAAGAGAGAGAGGGAGGGAGAGTGAGCATGTGTGAGCAGGGGAGTGGCAGAAAGAGGAAGAGAGAATCCCAAGCAGGCTCCACACTGTCCCAAAGAGTCAGATGCGCTGCTCAATCCCAAGAACTGTGAGATCATGACCTGAGCTGAAATTGAGTCAGACATGTAACCAACTGACCCACCCAGGTGCCCCTGTCTACTCTTTTCTTGAGTGAATAGCTATTATATTATTTATCATGAATAGCTGTTAAATTTTGTCAAAGGCTTTCACAAGTCATCTATGGAAATAACCTTATGATTATTTTTCCTTAAGTCTATTGATAAGGTGAATGACATTAATAGATTTTCCAATAACGAATCAATTTTTCATTTATGTTTAAGAATGTGGTGTTGGAGTCTATTTGCTAGTATTTTATTTGGTATTTTTGTTTTGATACTCATGAGAGATATTGGTTTATAGTTTCATCTTTTTGTATGGTCTTTATCAAGCTTAGGTATCAATGCTATACTTCTTTTGAAAAAGCAGTTAGGGAAATTTCCCTTCATTTCCAATGTTCTGCAACAATTTAAAGAGCACTGGGACTATCTGAATGTTGAAGGTTCAGAAGAACTCCCATGCAAAACCATCTGGCCTTGGTACTTACTTTGTGGTGTGGTCCCTGAATGGCTTTCTCAATCTCTTCCATGTAAATTGGTCTATTTCACCTTCATCTGTCTAGTGGAAATAGTTTTGCTACTCTGTATTTCCCCAGGAAAGTTATCCATTTCATCCAGATCTTCACATTTATTTGCAAAGAAGTCTTAAATTTTAAAAATTTCTTCTGATTTAGTTGTCACAACTTCTTATCATATTGAAAATTTTATTTGTGTCCTTTTCCCCTTTTCTTATCCAAAAAGATGAGTAGTTTATTTTTTTTCAACAAACCAGAGTTTTAATTTATTAATTAGGCCCTGTATGTTTTATTCCCCACCACATTAATTTTTGTTTTTATTTTTATTATTTCCATACTTTCCTTTAGTTTACTTCCTTTTCATGGGTATTTTTTGGTATGGGAATTGAATTTATTAATTTTCATTCTTCTATTCTTTTTTTTTTTTAATTTTTTTTTCAACGTTTTTTATTTATTTTTGGGACAGAGAGAGACAGAGCATGAACGGGGGAGGGGCAGAGAGAGAGGGAGACACAGAATCGGAAACAGGCTCCAGGCTCTGAGCCATCAGCCCAGAGCCTGACGCGGGGCTCGAACTCACAGACCGCGAGATCGTGACCTGGCTGAAGTCGGACGCTTAACCGACTGCGCCACCCAGGCGCCCCTCATTCTTCTATTCTTATTGGAGAAGTTTTGGGCGTGCTTCATTTTCCTTCCCTCATTTCTTTGTTTTTCAAAAATATTTATTTATTTTAAAGTGTACTTATTTATATTGAGAAAGTAGAGAGAGTATGAGTGGGGGAGGGGCAGAGAGAGAGTGAGACTCAGAATCTGAACAGGCTCCAGGCTCTGAGCTGTCAGCACAGAGCCCAACGTGGGGCTTGAATCTATGAAGCGTGAGATCATGACCTGAGCTGAAGTCAGACACTTAATCCACTGAGCCACCCAGGTGCCCCAAGCAATGTCAAGATTTAAACACTTTACAGAATCTCAAACATTTACTGATGTCAGGCACTGCATTTTACAGGGGAAGCACTTGGACTCACCCCATACACGGCAGTGAGTAAATAATTGCTGACCTGTAACTATGCTCTACGAGTTATGCATTCCAGCCCAGTGATCTTTCTCAAAATTGTCATCAGTATTCCAGCTATAAAGAACAGCAATCTACAGGACAAACTGCACATTCTAACGAGAAAGCAGTAAAACAAGTTGCACACTCTGTACAATGGACACAATAACAGAACTGGGAATTTGGCGAACAAATGAATACAAAATAAAATAAAGACGAATGTTTTGATTAGGCCTTGTTTCAGGCCATTTGATTCAGCTGAGTAACGTCTCTGAATTTGCATGTACTTCACAAGATCTCTTTTGAAATCCTTGAACCTTTCCTCTGACCACACAGGTCCACATTCTGATGCTGTTACTAGGCTGTAGAGCCCATTGGTATAGTGGTCACCCCTTTTCTCCAACACCAGGTCCTCAATAACATCCATTAGCTCCCTCACTTGGCCATCCCGCTCACTCCCTGTAGCACAGTTGTTAAAGGCACACACTCTGCCCCCACATGCTGCCACCACCTTGCACAGGGCTTTGTTATCTGTGTCGCGGATGTAATCCGTCACGGATTCTCCCTCCAGGTCTTCCTTGTGGGTGAAGAGGACAATTGTGTGTCTCATGGCATCTTCTCCAAAGATCTCCTTCACCCTCTGCACAGCCTGCTGGTCCTGGTCAGTGAATCGGCCCAGCTGGGCCACCAGGAGCAGCACATGGGGTCCTGGTGCAGAGAGTAAGTAGCATCTCCACACCTCTTTGTACAAGGAATCAGAGTGGTCCTTCCCAGAAAACATATCCGGTGTGTCAACAATGACCATCTCCCTCCCTCCCCAGCTTCCCTCATGTTTACTGCAAGTCTTAGTGATGGACTGGGCACTCAGCCGCGATTCAAATGCTTGCATCCTGAGGATGCTGTTCCCTGTAGCACTTTTGCCGGTTCCTGTTTTGCCCACCAGCATGATTCTCAGCTCTGATCCTCTGGCACGTTGGTTCTTCATACATGGTTCTGTAGAGCAAGTTTACAGTGTCATGAATATACTGCTTATGCCAATGGAATATTTTTAACAATGGGAGATATTCCCACCTTATGGGCAAAGAGAATCTTCCAATACACTGTATTGATAAAACAGAAGCTAACTCCATTATCAAATAAAACAAACAATGATTTTTAAAACATCTCAGTTTCTCTAGGAATGCCACGTTGGATCTTAGAAAAACATACTCAGGGGACGAGACGGATTTAGAAACATATGGGGCGCCTGGATGGCTCAGTTGGTTAAGTGTCCGACTTCAGCTCAAGTCATGATCTTGTGGTCTGTGAGTTCAAGCCCCGCATCGGACTTTGTGCTGACAACTCAGAGCCTGGAGCCTGCTTCGGATTCTGTGTCTCCTTCAGTCTCTGCCCCCGCCCACCCCCACCCCTGCTCACGCTCTGCCTTTCTCTCAAAAATGAATAAATGTTAAAAAAAAGAAAAGAAACATATCTTGTCATGCAAGGCTTGCCCAAATCACCCAGTGCTGGCTGTCTAAAGTACACATTTTCTGAAGATCAGAGATGTGTAGTCAAGACTGTGAGTTCCATCTCACAGTCGGTTAAGTAACCTGACTCCGTTCCAAGGTCAGAGATGGTTCCTCTGACTTCTCTGGGCTGGGGTGTGTTCTTGACCACTAGTGAAATGGCTGGACCAGGGAAATACTGAAATGAGCAGCATAAAATTTTTCTCTCTAATGAAGAAGCATCTGATAGCTTATGCTTTGCTTAGAGAGGGTAGAATGATTTTTATATAAAATAGGCAGAAAATATGGTAAAAAAATCACACACACACAAGAATTCATATTCTTACCAGAATGACTGCATTCCTGTTGGTCCATTGCTGTTCCTGAGGGACAGAGAGGCCAGAGACCAATAATATATATATTATATATAAATATTATTATAAATATATATTATATATGTTTATAAATATTATATATACAATGTATATGTGTATAATATATGTTATATTATATTTATATTTATACATTTATATACTTACATTTATATTTATGTTTTTAGTTTATTAGTTCTGCATCATGAAAGACTCTTGTATTCCGAGAGCACTGTCATACCCATGGCTCGTTTGTTTACTCATAGCTGATGGGGGAGATAATTAATCTGTCTTACAGAGAAATAGAGTCCCTTGCCCAAAGTCACCCAGTGAGTTGAGAAGTGGGTTTAGTTTGTAAGCCCTACCTGCTCCTGGTCTCCACACCTACCTCTTCTCTACTTCCTCCATCCTCCCAAGACCTCCTGCCCCTCCTGCTCTCTTTGGTCTCACCCTTTCCCTCTCTCACCTTCCTCTCTAAATCTGCCTTCCCCAGATGTGAGGTTCAGTCTTTTCTTTCCTTCTCTCCTTTCCCCACCTTGCTCCCTTCTTCCCTACCTCTCCTCTCTCTCCAACCCCACCACTCTGCCTTGCAGTCCTTGCAAGAGACTCCATGAATCAAGCATACTATCTTTGAATCCAGAAATACATTTCATTCAATCCATCAATTGCTTGCATTTTCTTCTTTCCTCAACAGCATGAAGAAGCCCTGGGGTCTATCCCTTTACCTATACATCGCTTTGTTTCATCAGATAGTTTTTCTCTTTTGCTTAAAGAGCTCTTTTTCTCACAGCATATACCAAAGTGACAAGGCACAGAAAACTCATGAGCACATGGGAATGTCCAAATTCTTTTCACTGACTTTATGTTAAGGAAGCTCTGTTTGCCAGTAACATGTAAACTAAACTATACGATGTTTACAGTTCCTGTAAACTGACTATACTTCAGGCAAAGCAGTCACTCTAAATTGTTTCCCTTAAAATCAGGAAAATTGTTCTTAAAAAAAATTTTTTTTCAAGCATAGCCTGGGAAGTAGAAATCAACACTGAGGAGCTTTTCGTGAATGTGAGCTTATCTGATTTACTGTCAAAAAAAAACCACAACCAAACAACAAACAACAAAAACAAAAACCCAGATGACTCCTTGTTAAAACCTGTGACTTGCCAGCTCAGCTCAAAGAGAAAGAAAATAAAACAAAAGTGCAGTCTATCTTCTTCCTCTTCTCAATCTCCACAGAGCCTCCCTGCTGCAAAAGAGCCCCACCATGTGCCTGTGTCTGACATTCTCATTTATGCCACATGCACACAATAAACAGTTAAAATAGGAAATTTTAATCAGTAGTTACTTGCTATCAGGTTGACCGTGTTTTCTTGCCAGTAGTGGAACACCAGTGTTCGAATGATTTCAGCTGGACAGGAAAGAAAGGCAGGACTGCCTCTGGCAGATTTGATCCCTTCTCTGCAGGGCTGTGTCCTCACTGTTTCAAGTTTGCCCAAGTGCAAAGCCCCGCCCCTCGTGGAAGTTAAGCCTCTTTCTCACTGGTGGCAGCGACTGTTCTAAAGGCAAGTGTGGACTGGGGAGGACAAGAGCATGGAAGGGGCACCTCTAATGGGGTGCTGTGCAGAGACAGAAGTTTGCGGGAAGAGGAACCTGAGAGAAGCCCACTTCCTGAGTCAGACTGGAAGTTAACAGTCATTAACTCTTAAAGCATTTTGAAATAACTCACTCATGGCTTTCCTGGCACCCTGGCTTTTCTTTCCTGTCCAGCTCTGTAATTTCAGGGGACGCACTTCTGGGGATCAAAGATCTAGTCGTGTCTACAGTAATAATTCGAGTGTGGGCATTCAGGAAGAACAAACCAAAGAGTTAAAGTTGAAATCGTTCAAATGCTCTTTCTTCTTATTTATGTGGCAGCCATCACAGCAGGGGAGAGAGAATATGGAGTTTACATTGCCTTCATCTCAGATTTGCAGTAACCTCATGTGGCTTTCTCTCCCAACCCACTGATGAGGAATAGTCCCACAACCCTGGCCTCACTACAGTAAGGCTGGGAAATGCAGTGGAGCCGTGGGATTTGGGTGAACATCACTACCTTGCTACACACGCTATTATTACTTTGCTTTGTATTCTTCCAGATTCGTTTCTACGCAGTTCCTTAAGTGTGCTAAAGAACAATACAATGTGGGTAACTCCTGCTTAATATCAGTAATCTATTTCTAAAAATAAGATATTCTGTGTCAAAACAGTAACAGAGACCTATTTCCTATTGTTTTATATGTAAAACAAATATAATGTAAATATAATACATCAAGCCAAAGCCTATCAATTTTCTAAATCATATATAAAATTCAGTAAAACACTTATATATAATTAAAAAAAATAATAAACACTTAGGGGCACCTGGGTGACCCAGTCAGTTAAGCATCCGGTTCCTGGTTTTGGCTCAGGTCATGATCTCACGGGGAGATGGGGAGATACTGGTCAAAGGTAAAAGGCTTCAGTTATAAGATGACTAAGTCCCGGGGATCTAACGTACAGCATGATGACTACAGTTATAATTCTGGATTGTACCCTTGAAAGTTGTTGAGACAGCAGATCTGAAGCAACCTCAGCACACTCATAAAGAAGTGCAGTGAGAGTGCGTGAGGTGAACTAGCAAAGGCGGGGGTGGGGAGTGTGGAACAATCCATACCTGACGTTTATTGCTGACTTCCAAAGTTTCATGGAAGTGATGAGTGCAAAGCAAAACAAACGAAAGACACAATACAACATACATACAAACAAACAAACAAACAAACAAGAACTCCCAATTTGGATCTTTTAAAAGAGGTTAGATTTAGAGGCTTGTCCATTGAAAAGTGTGAAGAATTGTTAGCTTAACATAGCACAGGATTTGCTGCCAAGGAACTGGTTTGAACTGATGCCCAAAGTTTTAAGAAGGGTCAGTCTCATAGTATAAAAATTAATGACTAGGGGCACCTGGGTGCCTCAGTTGGTTAAGCATCCCACTTCAGCACAGGTCATGATCTTGTGGTCCCTGGGTTTGAGCCCCGTGTCATGCTCTGTGCTGACAGCTCAGAGTCTGGAGCCTGCTTCAGATTCTGTGACCCTCTCTCTCTCCCCCTTCCCCCTCAAAAATAAATATTCAAAAAATTTTTTTTAAATTAATGACTAAACTTTTAAATTAAAAAATTTTAGGGGCACCTGGGTGGCTCAGTTGGTTGAGTGTCCGACTCTTGATTTCAGCTCAGGTCATGATCCCAGGGTCATGTGATCAAGCCCCACATTAGGCTCTGTGCTGTGTGTGGAGGTTGCTTGGGATTCTCTCTCTCTCTCTCTCTCTCTCTCCCTCTGCCCCTGTCCCCTGCTCTCTCTCCCTAAACATTTTTTAATGTTTTATTTTATATTTTGAGAGAAAGAGAGAGAGAGACAGAGACAGAGCATGAGCAGGGGAGGGGCAGAGAGATGGAGACAGAATCCGAGGCAGGCTCCAGGCTCTGAGCTGTCAGCACAGAGCCCTACATGGGGCCCGAACCCACGAGCAGTGAGATCATGACCTAAGCAGAAGTCGGACACTCAAATGACTGAACCACCCAGGCACCACCAAAAAAAATTTTTTTTTAATAAATTTTAAGTCATACAAAAGACATTAACAGAAGCATTCAATTAGATTATGGGATTACCAGCAGCATCTCATCACCAAGGGTGTATGCTGGCAAGTGAGGGAATGCAAAGAGATGTCCATTTTGAATTTTATTCCATTGCTTTGTCTATGATCTGAGAGGACGGATCACAATCATCCCCTTCCAGAGCATCAAGTACCATGACTTGAAGACAGTTCTCAGTTCCTTGGAATGGGACACAGACAAGTCTCAGGCATGGGTCATTCTGCTCTCTCCTATACCAGTTCACCCCCACACCATCTCAATCACTCTGAACAACCACTGTGACTGCTCTTTGACCTCCCTCCCCTCTCAGTGATTAAAGCTGACCAATAATCCCTTTAAATTCTGGACTTTACCTCAGTGTGAGGAACTAGGGAATTGAAACAACCAGGTCAAGAGTGCTGTCACCTTGGCAAAGGAGTGGAGGAGCTATCTTTGATGTTCCAGCCCCAGCAGGCACAGCATGAAGAACCTCGTAACACGGTTGACAATGAAGAAGCCACAACCGTGTGGCTCTCATCTAGCTGGATCCCAGCTCCCTGAAGCCATTCCAGTCACACCAATTGAAGTCCCAGTCTGCATGGAGGAGAAACAAGTTGTGCCCTCTGTCTCCTCCTGAATTGCTGGCACACGAAATCATGAGCATAATAAAATTGTTGTTTTATGGCACTGAGTTTTGGAGTGGTTTGTTATACAGCAAGAGAGAGTTGGGTCATCCATATAGATTCTTAGAAGTGGCATTGCTAGACAATTGGTACATGTACTTGTAATTTTGATAGATATTACTGGATTGCCTATAACAAAATGTTAACCAAATTGCATACATCAGCATTTTATTATTTCCCCATATCCGTGCTCATAATTTTGTCTGCCAATCTAATAAGTGAAAAATTGTATCTTAGTGTGATGTCCTCCTTTTAAAAATTTCTTCTTAATTTTTATTTTTAGAGAGATAGAGTGCATGAATGGGGGAGAAGGGCAGAGAGGGAGAGAAAGAATCTTTTTTTATTTTTTTAATATAATTTATTGTCAAATTGGCTTACATACAACACCCAGTGTTCATCCCAACAAGTGCCCTCCTCAATGCCCATTACCCATTTTCCCTCTCCCTCACTCCCCCATCCACCCTTAGTTTGTTCTCTATATTTAAGAGCCTCTTGTGGTTTGCCTCCCTCCCTCCCTGTTTGTAAGTATTTTTTCCCCTTCCCTTCCCCCATGGTCTTCTGCTAAGCTTCTCAAGATCCACACATGAGTGAAAACATATGATATCTGTCTTTCTTTGACTGACTTATTTCACTCAGCATAATACCTTCTAGTTCCATCCATGTTGTTGCAAATGCATGATTTTATTCTTTCTCATTACCAAGTAACATTCCATTGTATATATACACCACATCTTCTTTATCCATTCATTAGTTGATGGACATTTAGGCTCTTTCCATAATTTGGCTATTGTTGAAAGCGCTGCTATAAACATTGGGGTACACATCCCCCTCTGCATCAGCACTTCTGTATCCCTTGGGTAAATTCCAAGTAGTGCTATTGCTGGGTCATAGGGTAGTTCTACTTTTTATTTTTTTTTGAGGAACCTCCATACTGTTTTCCAGAGCGGCTGCACCAGTTTGCATTCCCACCAACAGTGCAAGAGGGTTCCCCTTGAGAGAGAGAATATTAAGCAGGCTTCACACCCAGCACAGAGCCTGATGTAAGGCTTGATCCGACGACCCTGAGATCATGACCTGAGCCAAAATCAAGAGTTGGATGCTCAACTGAGTCAGCCACTCAGGTGCCCCTTAATGTGATTTTTATATGCGTTACTCAATATGAATGTGGATGAAAATTTTTCATATGTGTAAGAATTGTCGTTTTCTTTATTGACTACTGTCTTATATATTTGTTGCCCATGTTTGAATTCTGTTGTTAAACGTTTTGATCTTGATTTGTAGAAGTTCTTTATGGGGCCCCAAATGATCATTTTACCTCTTCCTCTTGGATTCTCTTTTTAACTTCCAATTTTGTTCACTTTTATCATGGCTGGTATCTAGAAGAATGCCAAATAATCACAATGACAGTAGGCCTCCTTGTTTTATTCCTAACTTTTGTGGAAATACTTCAATGTTTCTCATTAAACAATATGTTTTGAGGTTCAGATGGAAAATTTTCTTATGCTAAAAAAATAACCAGTTATTAGATGTTGAATTTTATCAAATTACCTTTCAATAGCTAAAGGGATTATCAGATTACGTGGCCCCATGGCTTTATAATACATTAAATTAGATGAAAGTATTTCCCAATATTAAACCTTCTTTGCATTCCACTTAAGGTATTGCTGGATTCTATTTGCTAATAGCTACTTTAGGCTGTCTTTCCAGCTCACTGGCTGCTCCTTTGCCCTGGTTCCAGCTGTATCAGGTTTTGGGCTTCCCTCTTCCTTCCAAACATGACAGCCATCTTGTTTTTCTGAACAGTTTATGCCATTCCAGAGGAATTATCGTTCTATCTTTTAAGAGAATAATATTTTTACCATCACTATCTTTCCCCCATCACTACCTCCTTTCTTAGGCAAACCTGACATTGAACAAAAATTTTAGCATTATGAGTGTTATTAAGGGGAATGCAAGGTAGCTTGGGAGCATGTAAGAGAGAAGCTAAACTGAGCGGAGAGGGGTAATCGGAAAAGAGTTCTTAGAATTAACATCACATGAGCTGAAGTTGAAGAGTGAGTAGAAACTAGAGGGATTGAAAGAAAAGGAAACAGGGTATTCCAAGGAAAGTGACAGCATGGCATTCTCCCGGATATTCAAAGGAAGCCAGGATGTCTAGAACCCAGAGACAAGAAGTCAGATTGTGTGGTAATGAGGCTGGAGTTTGAGGTAGAAGATTCAATTCATATGGGGACTTGTCATCAAGTTTGGATCCTGAATATTCTCCTACGAAAAATGGAAAATCACTCCAGGATTGTTTTAATCAGGCCACAGTCAGATGTGTGTGACTGTTGGCTGTGTGAAGAATAGATTCAAAAACCTGTCCCTCGTTGTGTGTTCCATGATCTGCATTTGGGTGTTCTTATTGGGGTCCTCCTTCACTTCCTCTGCCTTGCTACATCCCACCCTCTTAGTGCACCAAAACAGAACAGTTATGGTTAAGGCAAACTGGAGAGAAGCCCTGGATGTGACCTGGGAGGTGAGCACATGGAGTCTTTGCCCCAATATGTCTCCTGACACCTTCCCCTGTACTCAGGATCCTGTCCGCCCTCTATTCCCTCACCAACAACTTCTGCACAAAAGCTTTTCATGTTTACTTCTAATTCATTCTGAGTTCAACTGTGTCTTGAAAAGAACTTGGTTTCTAGGTGTTTTTGCCAAGGCTGAAAAATAACTTTTCTGGTTTAGTGAAAGGAAACCACAAGCACCAAAGCTGCTTCTGAGGCAAACTCTGTGCTCTGAGGGGGTGGAGAACCATCTTATCTGGTGTCATCTGAAGGAACTGAAATTCCCCTCTGTCCAAACACACACCTGCAACCCACTACTCTTGAGATATCATTCTTCTCTTATGAGTAAAGGTTTTCCCCAGGATAGGGTGAAGCAAACAAAACAACACATGGGGAGAGATTCAGAAGGTCAAAAGAGCCAAATACAGATCAAAGCAGAGTTAAAGATTCAAATCCTCAGACACCAGCTAGATGGTTTGTTTGGTATAGTCTGTGACCCATAGCACTGGAGAGGCAGCATCTCTTTTGTTTGTTTTAATTTGAGAGACGGAGAGGAGAGGAGAGGGGAGGGGAGGGGAGGGGAGAGGAGAGGAGAGGACAGGGGCAGAGCAGAGCGTGGGAATCTTAAGCAGGCTTAATGCTCAGTGCAAAGCCTGATGTGGGGCTTGACCCCATCACCCTGGGATCATGACCTGAGCAAAAATCAAGCGTTGGACGTTCAGTGGAAAGAGCCACCCAGGTGCCCCAGATGGGCAGCATCTTACAAAAAAGATGAACTGTGCAAGTCTAACTTACTATCTTGGGTCTGAATATTATCCACTGAAATTGTAGACATTGATCTATTTGGCCTATTTCTTTTTTTTTTTTTTTAATTTTTTTTCAACGTTTTTTATTTATTTTTGGGACAGAGAGAGACAGAGCATGAACGGGGGAGGGGCAGAGAGAGAGGGAGACACAGAATCGGAAACAGGCTCCAGGCTCCGAGCCATCAGCCCAGAGCCTGACGCGGGGCTCGAACTCACGGACCGTGAGATTGTGACCTGGCTGAAGTCGGACGCTCAACCGACTGCGCCACCCAGGCGCCCCTCTTTGGCCTATTTCTAACTTGCCCTCTCCCTCCTTGCCCCAAACAATTCCCTCCTCCAACATTTTTCACTTCCCAGAGTGCATCAGCGATCACATGTGGCCAAAACACATCTTCCAATGTGGTCATTGACCTACAGTGATGGCCTACAGTGATAATGGTTTCTTGTGCAACAGATACATGGTAAATCTGAATTGCATAATCTTGACATTGTAAATGTGGATTAAATTAAAGAAGTGAAACCAGAACAAGGAAGTTCCTTCTATCTTCTTTCTTTTCTCTCCCTTCTCTCATTCCTCTTACTCCCCAACCCCTATGTCACCCACTGTTGCCTGCCACTCTCTCTCCCACCTCACTGCATTTCTCTCTTGCACAGTGTACCAGTGCCTTAGCCCCTATATCAGGGAATCTAAGTCCCCCACCTTTCCAGAACACCCTTCCCCTTAATCCTGGCTTGTAGTCTTGACAGGTTCCAGAACAGATGGGTCCTGGTGCTCACAAAGAGTAGAGAGAGGCATAGACTCTTCTGGAAAGGCTATTCCAAGGCTCTGCCCAAGCTGCTCCTCAGATAGTACCCCAACCAAAATACATAACACACACACACACACACACACACACACACACACACTCACACACACAGCATGGTGGCCAGCACCTGACCCATTCCCAACCTTTACTTTTAGGTTTTATCCTTTCTGAGTGAGCTTTCCTCTACGGAGGAATTTTCTTCAAAGGCTACTTTAATCTGGAGACTAAGCAATGATTTCTTTTCCAAGAGATGGAGGAAATTGCAGGACGCAGGCAGGCCATTAGGCTAGGGTGCTCAGAGGTGGTTGCAGAGTCCCCTTTTCCTGTAAGTGTGACCCACTGGCCACTAGAAACACTCTCACATGATGACAGGAATTTGAATTTCAACAAGGAAGTTGTGCAGATGCTAACAAAGGGCAGTGTATGAACTCCCAAACCTTTGTTCTCCTGCATGAACATAATGGGACTTTTTCCCTAGTCTTCCTCTGGAATCATCTCTGCCCTTTCCTGCCAATACATCAGGTCTTACCACATTTGAGTGGTGCCATAGTGCTGATTATGACCATGTAGTGACATCAGGAGTCTTCATCATCACAGGGATGCTGGTTTTCCAGCGTCGGACTTTCCCATTGACATCTCAGCATGTGTGCCTCCCTGCTCACTCTGTATTGTAAGCCCCAGCCCACGCCAACCCATTGGGACTGACTGGATTCATAGAGAGCCAGGTGGCATGAGGCTCTCACCTCAGGGTGGGCTCAGAGGATTAGTGATTCCTAATGGGAGACCATAAGTAGTGACCAGACCAGGGGTCTGTCAGGGCAATGCCTATAAAAACCCACTAGCCTTGTCTTCTGGGTTCATCAGAGAAGTGTTGAGTTGGAGACATTTCAGGCTAAATTAAGTCAGTTTTGTCTACCTCTTGGCACAAAATAGGCAATTTAACATCTTGTCCTTACACATGTTCTCCATCACTCACCAAAGTTTGCATGACTTTATTAGATATTAAAAACTCAGAAATCACAGAAGGAAAACCAATGAATTGCCAAAGTGATAATTAGTACAAGGTTATTGTGCACAAGTGCAAACCATGAACACTCACACCAAATGTGAGATGAGGCTCCGGGGTGTGTGGTTGTAAAGTCACTTGTATAGTCAGACGGCAGCGACTGTGTATTCTTCAAGCGGTGGGTTATAATATTAGAATTTTCTTAAATGGTAGGAAACTGGTAACTGGTTCCCTAATACCGGTTTTAGGTAACAGTTTAAGTTTTGCTTTTGATTTCCAGAGGCAGAAGCAAGAAATGACCCAGGTCAAGTAGTCTTGCAAAAGTTTTATTTGTATGAATAACCTGCTTTTTTTTTTTTTTTTTTAGCTTCGTTCAGCGAATTTTTTAGCTTCGTTCAGTGACATCTGTTTTCTATTTAAATAATGCAGTGGGGTTTTTGTTCGTGTGCATATCCAGGAAGTCTGTGTATATACATTTGATGTCAGTCCATTTCTCAGAACTGCCTCAAATTATAAGAACAAGACTGTTTACTGTAAATTTACCAGTATGTGCTGCAACACTGCCTTCTATCTCCACACCATCATTTCTTACCTCATGCCTGCCGACTGTGGCCTTTGCTGTCACACAATGCTGTGGTCCCTCCCAGGACAGAGCTGGAATGTTGGGCCCATGTCCCCAGCCCTGTATGCAGAATGGCGTGGAGAGGGCGTAGGGGGGGACAAGGAGAGATCTCACTGCCCAGACCTCTCTGAGCCCTCATGATAGGCTGACAAGGATGAAGCAAGGGCATTTTCCTCTCAGTCTCAAACCCACACCAGGCCTCCTGCAGAATGGGCAGAGCCATGAGAATTGTTGACTCTTGTGAGCAAACAAGAGACCACAGAGTTGGAACAAGGTTTTCTGCCCTTACTCTGCCTTCCAGCCTGAGCTGAAGGTGTGGGCTAGAAAGAACAGATCCTGAGTTGTGGGCAAGCATGCCGAACAGCTGAGCTGAATTTGGGACATGTGCACCATCAACAGTTCTGTGATAGTATTTGGGGTGGAATCTGTCAAGTTTCTGGGAGATTCCTGCTTACTGGAAGTTTGGGAAACAACTTTTTCTTTGATATGTTTTTGTTCCTGTTCTTGTTGAACCATTTGCAATTGCCCTTTTCATGTTGCATTTGATCTTCATGAAATGACACAACACAAAAGGGGGCAAATACAAAAATGGGAGTGAAACTGGCAAATACCACTGGGGACCAGAAAAGGGAATCCATAATTGTCAGGTGGGGCTTTCCTGCACAATTTTCCCACTCAACCCCTCACTATTCAACACTTGGCCCTACATGCCAAGATTGCCCAGAGGGGCTACTGCCCACCTCATTGGGGAGACTGGGAGATGCCGTCCTTCCACCGCCTGACCTCCAGCGCCCCGCAGCATCCCCCTTTCTTGTGCTCACTGTCTGCCTTCGGACCGCTGCTCCCTGCCCTCCAGCCAGGTCTCAGAAATTTCAAGTGTGTGCTGAACTGAGGCTTCTATGTATTCCTAATTAATAAAACCCCAAATGAGTGATTGCTCAGAGCCGGAAACCGAAGCATCGGAGCAGATTCATAGAGGAGATGCTGTTGAGGGGAGAGGGGGAAGATTTAAAAAGTTGGCTCTCAAGTCCACATACATAATGCACCCTTAGACTGAGGCCAGACTCATAAACTAGTGAGGCAGCCAAGTACATCAGCAGTCCGTCTGGGTACTGTCCTACATAAGCACCAGACCTCTTTGTGCTTGTGGTTAAAACCATGCAGCTATAAGCTCTCCATCAAACTTATCTCTTCTCGCTGGGGTCCTTTTCCATTTTTGAATGCCTTAGTTAGATTTTCCTTTGTGGTGAAGAAACCCTAAAATATGTCCTTCATTGCAGATAGACAGATAGCAAATTTCTTCCAATCGGTGTAATTGCCAGGTATCTTCACCTTGAAACTTTTATTAAGTTCCTTCACCATTTTATTTATAATTATTTTACACACCTCCACCATATTCTTTCCTACACGCCTCTGAACACGCCACATGGTCAATATCCACCCCTAAAATCTAGTCCCCAGAATTGGCCATATACTTTTACATGTTTCCTGTTCAATTTGGAGAGTTTGGAGTATTATTTCCTGTTGGATCCTGGACTTCTGTTAATAAAGTCTGAGTTAAAGGGGCTTCTTTTTGGTGACTGCTTTTTTTTTGCGCACTGGATATTCTTTCCTGCTTTGTCGAAGATTAGTTGGCCATACATTTGTGGCACTAGTTCTGGGGTTTCTATTCTATTCCATTGGTCTATGTGTCTGTTTCTGTGCCAATACCATGCTGTCTTGATGATTACAGCTTTGTAGTAGAGGTTAAAGTCTGGGATCGTGATGCCTCCTGCTTTGGTCTTCTTCTTCAATATTACTTTGGCTATTCGGGGTCTTTTGTGGTTCCATACAAATTTTAGGGTTGCTTGTTCTAGCTTCAAGAAGAATGCTCGTGCAATTTTGATTGGTATTGCATTGAATGTGTAGATTGCTTTGGGTAGTATTGACATTTTAACAATATTTATTCTTCCAATCCATGAGCACAGAATGTTTTTCCATCTCTTTATATCTTCTTGAATTTCCTTCATAAGCTTTCTATAGTTTTCAGCATACAGATTTTTACATCTTTGGTTAGGTTTATTCCTAGGTATTTTATGCTTCTTGGTGCAATTGTGAATGGGATCAGTTTCTTTATTTATCTTTCTGTTGCTTCATTATTAGTGTATAAGAATGCAACTGATTTCTGTACATTGATTTTGTATCCTGCAACTTTGCTGAATTCATGTATCAGTTCTAGCAGACTTTTGGTGGAGTCTATCAGATTGTCCATGTATAATATCATGTCATCTGCAAAAAGTGAAAGCTTAATTTTATCTTTGCCAATTTTGATGCCTTTGATTTCCTTTCGTTGTCTGATTGCTGATGCTAGAACTTCCAACACTATGTTAAACAACAGTGGTGAGAGTGGACATCCCTGTTGTGTTGCTGATCTCAGGGAAAAAGCTCTCAGTTTTTCCCCATTGAAGATGATATTAGCTGTGGGCTTTTCATAAATGGCTTTTTTGATGTTTAAGTATGTTCCTTCTATCCGGACTTTCTCGAGGGTTTTTATTAAGAAACGATGCTGAATTTTGTCAAATGCTTTTTCTGCATTGGTTGACAGGATCATATGGTTCTTATCTTTTCTTTTATTAGTGTGATGTATCACATTGATTGATTTGCGAATGTTGAACCAGCCCTGCAGTCCAGGAATGAGTCCCACTTGATCATGGTGAATAATTCTTTTTATATGCTGTTGAATTTGATTTGCTAGTATCTTATTGAGAATTTTTGCATCCATATTCATCAGAGATATTGGCCTGTAGTTCTCTATTTTTACTGGGTCTCTGTCTGGTTTAGGAATCAAAGTAATGCTGGCTTCATAGAATGAGTCTGGAAGTTTTCCTTCCCTTTCTATTTTTTGGAAGAGCTTGAGAAGGATAGGTATTGTCTCTGCTTTAAATGTCTGGTAGAATTCCCCTGGGAAGCCATCTGGTCCTGGACTCTTATTTGTTGGGAGATTTTTGATAACTGATTCAATTTCTTCGCTGTTTATGGGTCTGTTAAAGCTTTCTGTTTCTTCCTGATTGAGTTTTGGAAGTGTGTGGGTGTTTAGGAATTTGTCCATTTCTTCCAGGTTGTCCAGTTTGTTGGCATATAATTTTTCATAGTATTCCCTGATAATTGCTTGTATTTCTGAGGGATTGGTTGTAATCATTCCATTTTCATTCATGATTTTATCTATTTGGGTCATCTCCCTTTTCTTTTTGAGAAGCCTGGCTAGAGGTTTATCAATTTTGTTTATTTTTTCAAAAAACCAACTCTTGGTTTCATTGATCTGCTCTACAGTTTTTTTTAGTTTCTATATTGTTTATTTCTGCTCTGATCTTTATTATTTTTCTTCTTCTGCTGGGTTTGGGGTGTCTTTGCTGTTCTGCTTCTATTTCCTTTAGGTGTGCTGTTAGATTTTGTATTTGGGATTTTTCTTGTTTCTTGAGATAGGCCTGGATTGCAATGTATTTTCCTCTCAAGACTGCCTTCGTTGCATCCCAAAGCATTTGGATTGTTGTATTTTCATTTTCATTTGTTTCCATATTTTTTTTAATATATGAAATTTATTGTCAAATTGGTTTCCATACAACACCCAGTGCTCATCCCAAAAGGTGCCCTCTTCAATACCCATCACCCACCCTCCCCTCCCTCCCACCCCCCATCAACCCTCAGTTTGTTCTCAGTTTTTAACAGTCTCTTATGCTTTGGCTCTCTCCCACTCTAACCTCTTTTTTTTTTTTTTTTTTGTTCCTTCCCCTCCCCCATGGGTTCCTGTTAAGTTTCTCAGGATCCACATAAGAGTGAAACCATAGAGTGTGATCCATATATTTTTTAATTTCTTCTCGAATTGCCTGGTTGACCCATTCATTCTTTGGTAGGGTGTTCTTTAACCTCCATGCTTTTGGAGGTTTTCCAGACTTCTTCCTGTGGTTGATTTCAAGCGTCATAGCATTGTGGTCTGAAAGTATGCATGGTATGATCTCAATTCTTGTATACTTATGAAGGGCTGTTTTGTGACCCAGTATGTGATCTATCTTGGAGAAGGTTCCGTGTGCACTCGAGAAGAAAGTATATTCTGTTGCTTTGGGATGCAGAGTTCTAAATATATCTGTCAAGTCCATCTGATCCAATGTACCATTCAGGGCCCTTGTTTCTTTATTGATCCTGTGTCTAGATGATCTATCCATTGTTGTAAGTGGAGTATTAAAATCTCCCGCAATTACCACATTCTTATCAATAAGGTTGCTTATGTTTGTGAGTAGTTGTTTTATATATTTGGAGGCTTCCGTATTCGGTGCGTAGACATTTATAATTATTAGCTCTTCCTGATGGATAGACCCTGTAATTATTATACAATGCCCTTCTTCATCTCTTGTTATAGCCTTTAATTTAAAGTCTAGTTTGTCTGATATAAGTATGGCTACTCCAGTTTTCTTTTGACTTCCAGTAGCATGATAGATAGTTCTCCATCCCCTCACTTTCAGTCTGAAGGTGTCTTCAGGTCTAAAATGAGTCTCTTGTAGACAGAAAATAGATGGGTCTTGTTTTTTTTTTTTATCCATTCTGATACCCTATGTCTTTTGGTTGGCGCATTTAGCCCATTTACATTCAGTGTTATTATAGAAAGATATGGGTTTAGGGTAATTGTGATGTCCATAGGTTTCATGCTTGTAGCGATGTCTCTGGTACTTTGTCTCACAGGATCCCCCTTAGGATCTCTTGTAGGGCTGGTTTAGTGGTGATGAATTCCTTCAGTTTTTGTTTCTTTGGGAAGACCTTTATCTCTCCTTCTATTCTAAATGACAGACTTGCTGGATAAAGGATTCTCGGCTGCATATTTTTTCTGTTCAACACATTGAAGATTTCCTGCCACTCCTTTCTGGCCTGACAAGTTTCAGTAGAGAGATCTGTCACTAGTCTTATCAGTCTCCCTTTATATGTTAAAGCATGTTTATCCCTAGCTGCTTTCATAATTTTCTCTTTATCCTTGTATTTTGCCAGTTTCACTATGATATGTTGTGCCGAAGATTGATTCAAGTTACATCTGAAGGGAGTTCTCTGTATCTCTTGGATTTCAATACCTTTTTCCTTCCCCAGATCAGGGAAGTTCTCAGCTATGATTTCTTCAAATACACCTTCAGCACCTTTCCCTCTTTCTTCCTCCTCTGGAATCCCAATTATGCGTAAATTATTTCTTTTTATTGTATCACTTAGTTCTCTAATTCTCCCCTCATACTCCTGGATTTTTTTATCTCTCTTTTTCTCAGCTTCCTCTTTTTCCATAATTTTATCTTCTAATTCACCTATTCTCTCCTCTGCCTCTTCAATCCGAGCTGTGGTCACCTCCATTTTATTCTGCAGCTCATTTATAGCATTTTTAGCTCCTCCTGACTGTTTCTTAGTCCCTTGATCTCTGTAGCAATAGATTCTCTGCTGTCCTCTATACTGTTTTCAAGCCCAGCGATGAATTTTATGACTATTATTTTAAATTCATTTTCTGTTATATTGTTTAAATCATTTTTAATCAGTTTGTTAGCTGTTGCTACTTCCTGGAGTTTCTTTTGAGGGGAATTCTTCTGTTTCATCATTTTGGATAGTCCCTGGAGTGACACAGAACTGCAGGGCACTTCCCCTGTGCTGTCCGGAGTAACTTGCATTGGTGGGTGGGGCTGCAGTCCGACCTGATGTCTGCCCCCAGCCCACCGCTGGGGCCACAATCAGACTGGTGTGTGCCTTCTCTTCTATTTAGAAGGGGTCTTCTATTTAGACCCCTGTCTAAAAATAGGCCTGATGTCTACAACAGGTATCCATTTGGTGAGAGATGTGAGCACCATCTTTAAATTTGCATAAGCCACGAAGAGCAGAGTTAGTCTTATTATTCCAAGCTGCACAAAAAAGGAAGATAACTTTGATGTCATTGTTTTATTTTATTTTTTTTTAATTAAAAAAATTTTAATGTTTATATTTGAGAGACAGAGCTTGAGTGGGGGAGGGGCAGAAACGGAGACAGAATCCAAAGCAGGCTCCAGGCTCTGAGCTATCAGCACAGAGCCCCATGCAGAGCTTGAACCCACAAGCCAAAAGATCATGACCTGAGCAGAAGTTGGATGCTTAACCAACTGAGCCATCCAGGTGCCCCTTTAAACATTTTTTTAAGTAAGTTTATTTATTTATTTATTTATTTATTTATTTATATTTTAAAAAATGTTTTAATATTGAATTTATTGTCAAATTGTTTTCCATACAACACACTGTGCTCATCCCAACAGGTGCCCTCCTCAATGCCCATCACCCACCCTCCTCTCCCTCCCACCCCCCATCAACCCTCAGTTTATTCTCAATTTTTAAGAGTCTCTTATGCTTTGGCTCCCTCCCTCTCTTTTTTTTTCCTTCCCCTTCCCCATGGTCTTCTGTTAAGTTTCTCAGGATCCACATAAGAGTGAAAACATGGTATCTGTCTTTCTCTGTATGACTTATTTCACTTAGAATAACACTCTCCAGTTCCATCCACGTTGCTACAAAGGGCCATATTTCGTTCTTTCTCATTGCCACGTAGTGTTCCATTGTGTATATAAACCACAATTTCTTTATCCATTCATCAGTTGATGGACATTTAGGTTCTTTCCATAATTTGGCTATTGTTGAGAGTGCTGCTATAAACATTAGGGTACAAGTGCCCCTATGCATCAGCACTCCTGTATCCCTTGGGTAAATTCCTAGCAGTGCCATTGTTGGGTCATAGGGTAGTTCTATTTTTAATTTTTTGAGGGACCTCCGCACTGTTTTCCAGAGTGGCTGCACCAGTTTGCATTCCCACCAACAGTGCAAGAGGGTTCCCGTTTCTCCACATCCTCTTCAGCATCTATAGCCTCCTGATTTGTTCATTTTGGCCACTCTGACTGGCATGAGGTTGTATCTCAGTGTGGTTTTGATTTGTATTTCCCTAGTGAGGAGTGATGTTGAGCATCTTTTGATGTGCCTGTTGGCCATCTGGACGTCTTCTTTAGAGAAGTGTCTATTCATGTTTTCTGCCCATTTCTTCACTAGAGTATTTGTTTTTCAGGTGTGGACTTTGGTGAGTTCTTTATAGTTTTTGGATCCTAGCCCTTTGTCTCATATATCATTTGCAAATATCTTTTCCCATTCTGTTGGTTGCCTTTTCGTTTTGTTGATTGTTTCCTTTGTAGTGCAGAAGCTTTATCTTCAGGAGGTCCCAATAGCTCATTTTTGCTTTTAATTCCCTTGCCTTTAGAGATGTGTCAAGTAAGAAATTGCTGCAGCTGAGGTCAGAGAGGTTTTTTCCTGCTTTCTTCTCTAGGGTTTTGATGGTTTCCTGTCTCACATTCAGGTACTTTATCCATTTTGAGTTTATTTCTGTGAATGATGAAGAAAGAGGTCTCGTTTCATTCTTCTGCATGTTGCTGTCCACTTCTCCCAGCATCATTTGTTAAAGAGACTGTCTTTTTACCATTGTATATTCTTTCCTGCTTTGTCAAAAATTGGTTGGCCATACTTTTGTGGTCCAATTCTGAAGTCTCTATTCTATTCCATTGGTCTATGTGTCTGTTTTTGTGTCAATACCATGCTGTCTTGATGATTACAGCTTTGTAGTAGAGGTTAAAGTCTGGAATTGTGATGCCTCCTGCTTTGGTCTTCTTCTTCAAAATTACTTTGGCTGTTCACGGTCTTTTGTGGTTCCACACAAATTTTAGGATTGCTTGTTCTACCTTTGAGAACAAAGCTGGTGCAATTTTGATTGGGATTGCATTGAATGTGTAGATAGCTTTGGGTAGTATTGACATTTTAACCATATTTATTCTTCCAATCCATGAGCATGTGAATGGGATCAGTTTATTTATTTGTCTTTCTATTGCTTCATTATTAGAGTATAAGAATGCAACTTATTTCTGTACATTAATTTTGTATCCTGTGATAAGTTTATTTTTGAAGGAGACAGTGACAGAGCACAAGCAGGGGAGGGGTAGAGAGGGAGACACAGAATATGAAGCAGGTTCCAGGCTCTGAGCTGTCAGCACAGAGCCCGATGCGGGGCTCAAATTCATGGACCCCAAGATCTTGACCCGAGCCAACGTCGGATGCTTAACCTATTGAGCCACTCAGGCACCCTTACTTTGAGAGAGAGAGAGAGAAAGAGAGAGAGAGAGAGAGCGCACACTCAAGTGGGGGAGAGGCAGAGAGAGAAGGAGAGAATCCCAAGCAGGCTCCACACCATCAGTTTGGAGCCCAATGCAAGGCTGATCTCAGGAACTAAGACCGTGACCTGAGCAGAAATCAAGAGTCAGATACTTAACCAACTGAGCCACCCAGGAATCCCAATGTCATTATTTTTAAAATACTTTAATATTCAGAAACAATAATGGGTCCCTTATGATCTATAGTAACATAAAGTGTAACCAGCACTCAGATAAAGAAACAGAACATCCCAGAAGTCCCCCTATTATTCTCCAAGGGTGACTTCTAGCTGAACTTCTAATAGTATAGATTCATTTTAGCTGTCCTTGTACTTAATATAAATGGAATTATGTACTATGTATTTCTTTTGTATCTGGTTTTTGTTTCTGTTTTCATTTTTTGCTTACCATTATGTTTGAGATTTATCCATATCATAATAAGTAGCAATAAATTGTGCATTCTCACTATTAGTATTTTATTGTGTGAATATAACCCAATTTAAATACATACAATTTATAATATGTGAATGAATATATAACCTGTATAATTAACCCAATTAATGTAGGCTATGTTACTTATGCTTTTTCAATTTTTATTTCTTTGTTTGTTTGTTTGTAAAGTGGGTTCCACACCCACCCAGCATGGAGCTTGGACTCACTACTCTGAGATCAAGATCTGAGGTGACATCAAAAGTCGGACACTAGGGGCGCCTGGGTGGCGCAGTCGGTTAAGCGTCCGACTTCAGCCAGGTCACGATCTTGCGGTCCGTGAGTTCGAGCCCCACGTCGGGCTCTGGGCTGATGGCTCGGAGCCTGGAGCCTGTTTCCGATTCTGTGTCTCCCTCTCTCTCTGCCCCTCCCCCCTTCATGCTCTGTCTCTCTCTGTCCCAAAAATAAATAAAAAACGTTGAAAAAAATTTTAAAAAAAGTCGGACACTTAACTGACTGAACCACCCAGGCGCCCCTGCTTTTTCATTTTATTTTTTTATTATTTTTTTTCAACGTTTATTTATTTTTGGGACAGAGAGAGACAGAGCATGAACGGGGGAGGCGCAAAGAGAGAGGGAGATACAGAATCGGAAGCAGGCTCCAGGCTCTGAGCCATCAGCCCAGAGCCTGACGTGGGGCTCGAATTCACGGACCGCAAGATCGTGACCTGGCTGAAGTCGGACGCTTAACCGACTGCGCCACCCAGACGCCCCTGCTTTTTCATTTTAAAACTGTTTTTCAGCTATTTTACTTTATTTTATTTTCTAGTTTTATTCAGATATAATTGACAAATAAAAATTACATATATTTAAGGTATACAAGTTGTTGATTTGATATAGGCATACATTGTGAAATAGTCCTCATAATCTAGCTAATTATCATATCCACCACCTCACTTGGTTACCATTTTTCTTTTCTTTCTTTTTTTGTCATGAGAATACTTAAGTTGATGGGCATTTACATTGTTTCCATTTTTTTGTTATTCTAAGTGCCACCACTATAAATATCACAGACATTACCTTTTGCAGAACAGAAGCACATATTTATGTTGGGTACGTACCTTGGGGTAGAACAGCTCGATATTAGCTATGTGTAATATTCAGGTTTCCTAGATACTACAGACTTTTCCAGAAGAGTTCTACCAATGAGCCTTTTCACTAAACATCATGTGAGAGTTCTATTTGCTCCACAGTGTCAGAAGTTTCCTTTATATGGAACATTCACACAATTTTCAAGTTTATTCTTAGGCATTTTACTTTTTGTTGTTATTTTTTAATTCACAAGTTATATATAATTGGCTATTGTTAAGTTAACATAATTGGCTTATGTGAGTCAGTTTTTATGGTTTTTATTTAATTTTGCATCCATCAACTTATTAAGGTCTTTTATTGTTTACAGGAGCATGGTTATAGGTTTATTCTCTTCTAGGAGCATGTTATATGGTTTATTCTCTTGATTTTCCCAGGTAATAATCATAGCATTTATAAATAATGATTTTATAGCCACCTTATATTTTTTATACATGCTATTTGTTTGTCTTTTATGGTTTTAATGTATATTTCCTCTAGATAAATATTTAAAATAGTATGAATAGTAAACATTATATTTTATTTTATTTCTATTTTAGAAATAGAGAGCAAGCAGGGGAGGGGAAGAGGAAGAGGGAGAGACAGAATCCCAAGCAGGCTCCACGCTGTCAGCACAGAGCCTGATGCAGGGCTTGATCCCATGAACCAGGAGATTATGACCTGAGTCAAAATCAAGAATCAGGCACTCAACTGACTGAGCCACCCAGGCACCCTAACAGAGAATATTTTAAATTCCAAATTTCCATTCAGCCTCCAAAATGTTTATCAAAATCTTTTTATTACTAGCATATCTTCCCCAAGAAGGAAGAATTTCACAGCAGTTCCTGAGAAAAAAAGATGGATGAAGCATTCAAGTGACTAAAGTAAGTCCATCAAGGCCAGAGCAGATGAGAGAAGAGAGAGGTGACAGTGAAATGAGGAGAAAAAGGTGGGAAGTGACCATATCACCTGGATCACCCAAAGTGGGGACACAGAAGGAAAAGCTAAAAAATTGTGATGATCACAACCCGGGGTTGCAGACCCACTGAGAGAGTGGGATTTAATTTTAAGATCATGCCTCCCACACCCACTCCTACCACCTCATCAACAGGGCTTCAGTATAAAAACAGTGAATTAAAGCTGATAGAACAGGGGCACCTGGGTGGCTCAGTTGGTTAAGCGTCCGACTTCAGCTCAGGTCATGATCTTGCAGTTCGTGAGTTCGAGCCCCACATCAGGCTCTGTGCTGACAGCTCAGAGCCTGGAGTCTGCTTCGGATTCTGTGTCCCCTTCTCTCTCTGCCCCACCCGTGCTTGTGCTCTGTCTCTCTCTGTCTTTCAAAAATGAATAAACATAAAAATAAATTTTTAAAAAGCTGAAAAAACAGCAAGATAGAAACTCTATTTAAGAAGGGCTTCCTAGGGAAACCCACCAACAACAGTGAGAACAGACAGGAACGTTAGAGGAAGCCAGCTCTACAGCTTCAGCAAATATGAACACAGCCCAACTCGTAGACAGATGAATACAAAACCTCACCCGCAGCTCTAGCTATGTTAATTCCTAGTATAAGATAGATCCCATCCAGCTTTCCACATCCACACAAGGTGTGCTAACAGGAAAGAAGAAGTCCAGTCTGGAGACACAGGGATGACCGGACTCAGATATGGCACAGAATTGGGGATTGTCAGACGTGTGTGTGTGTGTGTGTGTGTGTGTGTGTGTGTGTTGTATACACACATACATAAAGAGATTTATTACAAGGGATTGGCTCAATTGTTTTGGAGCTGACAAGTCCCATGGCCCACAGTCAGCTGACTGGAGCCGGTGGAGTAGCTCCAATCTCTGAGGATGTGCCACCCAGGACCCAGCAGTTCCAGTCTGCAGGTCTCGACCTGAGAGAAAATACTTAAAGGAAGTTGGAGTTCAGGAGGGAGGAAGAGACAATGGGCGTCCACCACAATGGCGAAGGCATTGGTACGTGCAGGAGACAGGCAACTTGCAAACAAGGGAGGAGATCAGTAAAAAATCAGGCCCCTGGCACAAAATTTTCTGAAGGGTCTGCTGCTTCTTTCTAAGCCTCTGAGTTATCCTGGTTCAGGACAAAAATAATAACAATACTGATGTTCTTGTTTTTCCTGTTTATATTACCAAAGCCGCAGACAAAGTGCAAACAGCCCGTGTTCCGACTGAGAAGGGCTTGGCCCTGGGTGTTCTCACCCACTTCCTGTTCCCCACACAGCAGACTTTGCTCTTTCTTGAGCAAAGCTCAAGCAAAGCTTGAGCTGAACTTTCTGATCCCATTTTACTGAAAACTATAAGCAATGTATTCTATATATTCATATGCCATGGACACTTTCCTCTACCTCTTCCAGTCAAAGTCCCCAGAAGCCTGCAATGTGTCGTCCCTAAAAGGAGAAACAAAGAATTCACAAGACAGCATGGACCCAGGAGACAGAAAACATGACCATTCCTCTTCCTCTACGGCTGACGAAGTGGTAAGTCTGAGTGAGTGAGAGTGTGTGTTTGTGTGCGTGTGTGTGTGTTGTGTATGTATGTTTCTGTGTGTGTTGTATGTTTGTGTTTGTGTATGTGCTGTGTTTGGGAGTGTATGTGTATGGGTGGAGTGTGTGTGATGTGCTGATGTGTATGTTTATGTTGATGTGTATCTGTGTGTTTTTGTGACTGTGTATGTTGTGTATTTGTGTGTGTTTGTGTGACTGTGTATGTTGTGTATTTGTTTCTGTGTGTATGTGGGTGTTTTATGTTTGTGTGTTTTGTGTGTGTGTTTATGTGTTTATGTATTTGTGAATATGTGTCTGGAGTTTTCTGATTGTATGTGTGCAGTGTTATGTGTGACACGTTTGTGTGTGTGCATGTTTGTGTATAGGTGTATGCTGTGTTCATGAGTGTGTGTTTGCAAGTTTGTGAGTGTGTGTATGTTTGCAAGTGTGTGGGCGTGTGTTGTGTTTGTGAGTGTGTGCTGTTTGTGACTATGTGTGGTTGTATTTGAGTGTGTGTGTGTTTGTTGTGTTTGTGAGTCTGTGTGAATGTTTGTGAGTGTGGGTGTGTGTTTGCGAGTGTGTGGGTGTGTGTTGTGTTTGTGTGTATGTTTGCAAGTGTATTAGTGTGTGCTGTGTTTGTGTGGATGTGTGTTTGTGAGTGTGTGGGTGTGTGTTGTGTTTGTGAGTGCACGTGTGTAGTGCGTGCAGTGTGCGTTTACAGTGGTATGAACCCATCCATGAATAAGAGTCAGAAGAACTCTGTTCCCTGCTCGAATTCACTGTTTAGCTCTGAGCAAGATGCTTTGGCGAGTTGACTCTCCTCCTGAGAAGCGTTAAGTGGGGGGACATAGCTGCTTATGCTCTGTGCTGGAGACAAAACCTACCAAGTGCGGCGAGGCAGACATGTGAGGTGCTGGCCAGGCAGGGGCAAAGCAGCGAGGCCTGGGGCGCGGACTTACTTGCTGGTGCAAGGCTGGGGCGCACAGTGCAAATTTTCTGCCTGTGCTCCTCACCCAGCTCACCTACCCGCCCTGCTGTTACTTTCCACTGAGCCTCCCCTTCTTTCTAAAGGAGTCACGAGATTTTGCTGGTGAAGTACTGCCTCAGTTTCCACCAAGGATGTAAGGAAGCGAAGGACAAAGAGGTTGAGGGGTCTCCAGGTACAGAGATAGGAGCACTAATCTCCTTGTTCCAGAAGCCCTTTGGATAGGCAAATGCTGTATCCCTGCTAGGGATAGCTGGGGACAGCTGTTCCCCTGACCTGGTCACTCTCTTTTCCTGAAGTCACATGACTTACTGGACTGGGACTGTTTTGAGCCTGGCCCTTCAGAGGTGACATTGCTAAGTAAAGCCAACAACCATACAGCAAGGGCCACACTGACCTCCCGCTGGGCAACTCCCAGGATAAGGGCAGGACTGAAGTCATTTGCCAGGTTAACAGAGTACAATGGCCTTCTGAGGATGTTGTGGCAATGGGAAAACCATGCCTATCAGGGCCCCTGTAGCTGGGTCTCCCCACACCCCACAGCCTTTGTCTGGCGACATTCATCTGACTGTGTCTCTGAGAGTCCTACATGTTCTGGAAAAACAGTCCTGGAGCCATGCAGTTTCCTCCCTGACTCCACAGAGAATATCAAGCAGCTATAGGCTGACGGGCCCCTGACATAGGGAACTGTGTTAGTCCATGAGGCAGGATGCACTGAGCGAGGTTACATGCTCTCCTCAGAAGGATGCCTGAAGTTCCTGGATAGAGTGGCATGGCCCTTCCCACAGGGGAGGAGACCTCAGGGACATTTAGTTCAGGCCTAGCATTCACACTTATGGGGGCAATAAGGCCTAGGCAGTGTGACCATCCACTGTGACCAACTGATGGCCGTTGGAGATGAGCACTGCGGTCTCCTGGCTCCCAGCAGGACTCTGCCCCGCACCCTGATGGTCCCATTCCTGTCCTCACAGCAGAACCTGGCCACCAACCTGTAAGCCCTCTGTAATCCTAACTTCCTAACTGCCAAGCCTTCCCCAAAGGTCAGGCCTGGACTACCCTTTTTGGCCCAAGATCCCTGCCCCCATCCCCCAGCCAGTCCCTCGCCACGACATCCTGCCCACGCCCTCCAGATACGCTGTGGCCACACCAGTCTTCCCACTGCTCTCAGGACCCAGTATCAGACCTGCCTCTGCTCTCTGTTCTTTTCTCTCCTCACAGAACGGCTCTAGGACCCTGTCTCTCCAAATACTACCTGCCACCTCGGCTGTCAGGCCAGTTCACGGTTCACCTTTCTCCATGAAGTCTCTTACACTGCCAATAGAGACCACAGTAGGGATGGGGGGAGAGGAGAGAAAACAGGGTCTGCAAAGGAAGGAGAGACCCCTCAGACGCCCTCCTCTCTCTCCTCATTCAGGCCGCTCCCCTCAAACCTAAGCTTCTGGCAAGAGAAAGGCAAAAGTCAGGTGCCTCTTAAAACTGTTGAAAAACCAATAAGACATATTATGGTTTTCTCTAGATAAAGAAGGAAGAATATGAAGAGATTGTCCAGGAGAATCCTGCAGGAGCACTGTGTCAGGATCCTAAACAAGACGTTATAGGAGGTAAACTACTTTCTAGCAGAAATGAGCTTGAGAGAGGTGTGGGTGGGGATGTTTAATGACAGGTGGTGCACTGGGACAGGCAGCGGGGTCCATCCCTGTAGAGATTTGCCCACCTGGGCTGCCATCAAGGGGGCTTTGGGTTGGGGGGGGTCTTCCTTTACTGCAGCCAAATAAGACAGAGAGGGCCCTGATGGGTACGGTGGGGGAAACGAAGGGAGACACAGCGCCAGCCGCCCCCTTTACTAAATCTCTGTGCCAGGCCCAAAGAAAGGGGTCTGTGCATTCTGAGCTTTCTTCCTCAGGTAGGATGTGCTGATAGTCGGTGTGACCAAACGGCTCACTGGAGCCCGAGGCTCTGCAGCCAACAGACCCCATGCAGGTGCTTGGCCGGATCAGATGGGAGAGCTCTCAGGGTCATACGGGTTGCAAAGCAGCATGTGAGCAGACAGGATGTACTTGGCTGCTGCCTCAGAACTGGGCTTGGCCTTCTGGAGGGGGTTCTCTCCAAAAGCTACTGCATCAGGGCCAGGCTTTTAACTTTCAAGGGCTCAACTTTGCCATCTACCTTGGGCAGACAGAATCTGGGAATGCTGGAAATCCATCCAATTTCCTGCCCAGAAGAAATTATTTGTGATTAATTATGTATTTTAACACAAACAGTTTTTTACTACATGAACTTCAATGGCCTGAGCCACTGGGAGAGAGCCTTATTAATAAACCACCAAAGCAAATTACCCGTAGAAGTGCTGATACCCGATTTACCTATTCTTTTTTTTTTAAATTTTTTGATGCTTATTTTTGAGACAGAGACAGAGCATGAATGGGGGAGGGACAGAGAGAGGGAGACATAGAATCTGAAGCAGCCTCGAACTCACAGAGTGTGAGATCATGACCTGAGCCGAAGTCGGACGCCCAGCTGATTGAACCACCCAGGGGCCGATTTACCTATTCTTGCAGCAATCAAGGTTAAATATTACTTGAAAAATCCTCTCCAGCGCTCAAGTGGTATATTTAAATTCCAGTGGTGTGCTCTGGTCCCAGGCGTGCGCAGAGACAGGGTTTGCTATCTTTGCCCAGCTTTTCATTGGCTGGGAGGGCAGAGGTGAATGTTCCATGCTTCCTTGAGACCCTCATCCATTCACTCAAATTCCTGTCAAGTCAGCTGGGGGAAGCTGGAGGGAGTCAAAGCCATTCAGTCGGAATTGGCTGCTGGGTCAGCCTGGCCTGGGTGGCAGGCAGCAGAAAAAACATGTCATTGCTGAAGAGATTCTGAGGAAGTCAGTGCCCATCCTCCCCTCAGGAGGCTCAGGGCTCTGCTGTTGAGACACATCGCTATCTTCAATGGGGGAATAGGCTTGGAAACCATTTATTAGTTGGCATTTCTCTGTGTGCTCTGGGTCTCAGATCTGAAAGGTCAGAAGGGAATTAATTCCCTTCCTGGTGCTCAGCCCCAAGAATCCAAGAACCTTGACACTAGGTTTCTCGATATTAAATTGGCATCTCCAAGTCCCTCTCAGCTCATGGTTCTGGCATTCTGCTGGGCGAGAATGTCCAACCCAGACTTCAAGGCTGCTGAATAGGAATGTGGCCACAGGGTGTTTCTGCACTTGGAGCCTGGGGGTGGGTTGCGGTCGTCCCACACTCCCAACATTCTCTGTCGCAAAAGCTGAAGAAGGTGATGTGGTCAGACGCAAGAGGTCACGTGTTTCTTTTTCTTCCTGCTCGTACTGAGAAGGATCTCCAATCAGGGAGACTTAGGGAAGCCCAGGGTTCCATAGTCATACTGGGCTAATTCCCATCTGGGTGAGAACAGATGACCCTGATAAGAAACGTCAAAACCGAACCATAAAAATGTGGTATTCTACCACACCATCCAGCAATTCCCCTTCTGGGTGGATACCCAAAAGAACTGAGAGCCAAGGACTCAGACATTTGTACACTGATGTTCATAGCAGCATTATTCACAATAGTAAAGGGTGGAAACCACCCGAATGTTCATATATGTTTATGAATAAACAAAATATGATACAAACCTACAATGGGGTATGATCCAGCCTTAAAAAGGAAGGCAGTCCGGACACGTGCTACAACATGGGTGAATCTGAGGGCGTTATGCTGAATGAAAGAAGCCAGACACAAAAAAGCAAATCCTGCAATATTCCACTCGCATGTTCTACCTAGAATGGTCAGACTCCTAGACGCAGAAAGAACACTAGAGGTCACCAGGAATTAGTGCGGAGGGAGTAATGGGGAGTTGTGGTTTCATCAGGACAGTCTGGGGTGATAAAAAAAATTCTTGAGGTGCACAGTGATGATTGCACACGATGTGAATGCACTGAGCGCCTCACCTCAAACTGGGTACAATGATGAATTTTGTTATATTCTATAATTTTTTACATTGTCTTTTTACCACACTTGTTAAAAAAGGCTTTAAAAAGGCAAGAAAGAACGTGAGCCTCCCCCGTCCCCCTCCCCCCGCAGGTCTCCGGTGCAGAGGCGGGGCTTCCGCCCCCCCCCCCCCCCCCCCCCCGCCCCGCCGACGCCCTGCCCCGGTCAGGGAGCTCCCAGCCACGCGGCTCTAACCCCAACTCCCTCTGCTTTGTTTCGGCGCTTCCAGGTCTGGGGAAGGCCCCACCGAGCCCCCAGAGACTGAGGCTCCTCCTAGTGGGGAAAGCCGGCAGCGGGAAGAGCGCGACGGGAAACAGCATCCTGGGCAGGAAAGAGTTCCCGTCTAAACTCAGCGCTCAACCGGTGACCCGGGCCCTGCAGAGGGCCAGCCGCGACTGGGCCGGCCTGGAGCTCGAGGTGATCGACACCCCCGACATCCTGTCCCCGTGTGCCCCGCTGGAGGCCGTGTGCGAGGCGGTCGTCTTTTCCGCCCCCGGGCCGCACGCGGTGCTGCTGGTGACGCAGCTGGGCCGCTACACGGAAGAGGACCGGCGAGCGGTGCGGCGCCTCCAGGAGGCCTTCGGGGTGGGCGTGCTGGCCCACACGGTGCTGGTGTTCACGCGCAAGGAGGACCTGGACGGGGGCTCCTTGGAGCAGTACGTGCGGGAGACCGACAACGAGCCCCTGGCCCGGCTGGACCGGCAGTGCTCACGGCGCCACTGCGCCTTCAACAACGCGACGGGCGGCGCGGAGCAGGAGGCGCAGCTGCGGGAGCTCCTGGGGCAGATCAACTGCATCCTGTGGGAGAACAACCACCGGCCCTTCAGCAACCGCGCCTACCGCTACTGCCAGCGGAACGGTCTGCGCGGAGACGGCCAGGAGAAGCAGGTGCCCGGGGGGAGCGGCTCCGAGGAAGCGCCCGGCGCGGAGCCCTGGCGGGAGGGTCTGTGCCAGATCCAGAAGGAATCGGAGGAAGTTTACAGACGCCTGCTGAAGAGGGAGCCCATTTGAACCTCGGCCGGGCCTCAGCCTCCGTGGCCAGCTGTCGGCCTCTCCGTGCCCGTGCGTCCTCGGCCATCCCAGTCTCCTGATCCGCGGGTGCGGTCCGGAGCGCCCAGCTCGAAGCCCCCGGGGGCCTTCGTCACACCTTCCGGGGCGGTTGAATGGCTTCTGCGCTGTAGGGAGCAGCAGGCCAGGTGGAGAGGAGAACTCTGCAGTGCGCGGGGGTCTTTCTGGAGGGCTGTTGCTGCGCATGGAGAAGAGAGCCGAATGGGGTCTGGCGCTGGCCATCTAGCTGCATAAGGAGATAGGTGCGCCTCAGGTGCGCCTCAGCTTCTTTGAGGTTCTAGATGCTTCTGGAGAGTCTGACCAACTGACGGAAGCAGAATTGGAGCAGACTGGAGCAACATACCCGCCCCTAGTCTCTTTTCCTTCCTTCAAGCTGTGTGACAGAGGGTCTCCAGTTACCTTCATCTGGGAGGGGTGGGAAGTGCTGGAGGGCGGTCAGAGATCAGAGGACACAGCGCCAGGTCTGTTTGGTTTCGTCCAGTGGTTAAGTCTCTACAACCAGATGCCCGCGGACTACATCTCGCAGTGTGGAGGCCGGGACACCTCTCTAGCCCAGACCTAATGGACCTCTAAGAAAGTTTGAGCGTTTCTTTTGCCAGAATACTCAGAAAAGTGTCTCAGGGCCCAACAAGACTTATTTGGGGGTGCATACTTAAGTCTTTGTGCCAGAACCATTTATTAGATATGCCATCAATTTCCCACTGAACTGAATGAAGCACGTTGATCATATGATACGTTTTCATATTCTGTAAGATCTATGTCAGGATTTTCGATTCTGTTCTTGTCTCCTACTTTTCTTCCTTTCTTATGAATAAAATATTGATTTCATTTCAGAGGCTTTGCGTATAATATGTCAGTCTACATTTTTATATTTCCTTTGTTATTCTCAGGCATCCATTCTTCAGGGTGAAAGCTAAAATCATTTGCATTTCCATTAGAAGATTAATTTCTTTAAGTGATCTTGTTTTAACTGTCAGCTTTGTTAATTTCATAACAGAAAATACATTGACCCGATCTCGCCGTCCGTGAGTTCGAGCCCCGCGTCGGGCTCTGGGCTGATGGCTCAGAGCCTGGAGCCTGTTTCCGATTCTGTGCCTCCCTCTCTCTCTGCCCCTCCCCCGTTCATGCTCTGTCTCTCTCTGTCCCAAAAATAAATAAACGTTGAAAAAAAAATGTTTAATAAAAAAAAAAAAAGAAAATACATTGACCAAATGACAGCCTCATTCACTGAGTCTAAATGGCAAGTTACTCAAAACACGTTATCCAGTAAAAATCCTTGAAAAAAAGAAAAATAAAATAATAAAATAAATAAAAATCTTAAAGAAATTGGTTTTAATTACATCAAATACAGTGGGTTCTTTTCTCCTTTATGATTAAAAATCAGCGGTGATAAGTCCCACAAGATTTCAGGAGAAGGGATAGATGGGGCACTATCGCTCCCTCAGCTTCAGACAATGGGGGAAGACGTGTGTGGATATGTTCTGGAAACTCCACAGTCTGTGAACCGGTAAGAAAAAAAGTGATGTGGGTGGAGGTGGGGGTGGGCTGAAGACAGAGTGTTGTCTTGGCCGAGGCTGTGAAATCGCCAGCTTCAGAATTTGTGCCTTTCTAAAAACATCTCTACACTGAACAAAGCATGAAAAATGGGGATGTGGACAACCAGAAGAGCTCAGTGCACACTAGGTTGTTTCCTCCCCCGCTGGGTCCAAGCAGCTGTTAAAAGTATCAGGGGTTGTTTCCAGCTCCCAACACTCCTGTAATAACACTGAAAAACTATGTAGAAAATACAAAATAATAATAATTATACAACAGTTGCTTGAAGGCACTGGGGAGTGACCAAATGCAGGCAGACACTACAGGGAACTGTAATCCCCAAACTGTCTAGAAGAAATTTTTTTCTGGAAGCCTGAAAGAATTGGTCACAGTACTGATAGCAGCAAAGATGGAATCTGAGGTTCCAGTTCACCAAGCATTCCATGGCGATACTGAAAGGGTCATGTTTCTGGAGTAAAAACCACATCAGGGCAAAGGGATTTGCTCTAAAAGAAGACCAAGCTCATGGGCATTGAGGAGGGCAACTTTTGGGATGAGCACTGGGTGTTGTATGGAAACCAATTTGACAATAAATTTTATATTAAAAAAATAAAAATAAAAATAAAATAAAATAAAATAAAAGAAGACCAAGCTCAAAGTAGTCCCTTCCTAGGAATGTGTAAAACCAAGCCTTCTCAAAGCCAAAGTGATCCACCAGTAATTTTTTAAATGTTCATTTATTTATTTTGAGAGATAGAGACAGAGCACAAGCAGGGGAGGAGCAGAGAGACAGGGAGACACAGAATCCAAAACAGTCTCCAGGCTCCAAGCTGTCAGCACAGAGCCCCACGCGGGGCTCAAACTCACAAACCGTGAGATCATGACCTGACCTGAAGCCAGACGCTCAACCGACTGAGCCACCCAGACGCCCCGATCCACCAGTAATTTAAGTGCCTGCTACAACAAAGTCAATATTCTTCAGAAGATAGTAATATCTTGAGTCTCTACAATGTATTATCTACAATATCTTTTTTTTTATTTTTTTTTCAACGTTTATTTATTTTTGGGACAGAGAGAGACAGAGCATGAACGGGGGAGGGGCAGAGAGAGAGGGAGACACAGAATCGGAAACAGGCTCCAGGCTCTGAGCCATCAGCCCAGAGCCGGACGCGGGGCTCGAACTCACGGACCGCGAGATCGTGACCTGGCTGAAGTCGGACGCTTAACCGACTGCGCCACCCAGGCGCCCCTACAATATCTTATAAATTATTAAAAATTCTTGTTTTCTAACATAAGGATAGGAAGTTATAAAATTTCCCTCTACACGTGTATCTACATCTCACAAATTTGTGTATATTCCGTTTTCACTATCAGTTTAAAATATTTTCTATATTCTTTGCGATGTTTTTTCTCACTCATGGGTTATTTAGACGTATGTGTTTGAGTTCCAAATATTTGAGTATTTTCTAGAAATTTCAGTGTTCAGTATGGTAAGCATTAGTCATGTGTGGCTATTGAGCACTTGAAATGTAGCTGGTGTACCTGAGAAAAGGAAGTTTGAATTTTAATTTAGTTATAATTAGCTTTAATTTAAATTTAAAAGCTGAAGCAGTGTAAAATATTTTACCATGAAACACAGCTTTGTTGTTTAGGTGGAAATAAATTTCCCTTGAATATTGTATTACATATTATTGCTGTTTTGCAATGCAAATGTGGGACGTATGCATTGTTTCTAGTGTCAGCCATAAACCTGTCACCGAGCTATAGTCCTGTCAATAGATTGATTCTGTTTGAGTAATCTTCTTTCACTGAGGCAATACTTGTGTTTGAATACTGGATGTAGACAGTACGAATCACAGTAATGCCTACCTACATTATAGGTGGTAATTAAATTTAAATACTGATTATTTTATTCATAATATAATTAAATTAATTTTTGGTTTAAAAATCAATATGGACAAATTTTTAACTTTGAAATGAATGCATAATACTGATACAGAATGAATGGAGATCACCAGGTGAACTCCATGACAAGAACAGAGAAAGAGAAAGAGACCAGACCAACATATGTTACAAAATTCATGATGAGCAGCAATTGCACTTTGTTGTAGTACAACAAAGCCAGAAACAAAGTGGTTAGAGACGTTTTCAGGATACACATAGGAATTTTGATGAAACATTTCCTCTCAACAATCAAAAACAAAATGGACAAAACTAGTAACTGAGCCAGAATCAAATGCCCAACAAAACAATTCTAAACAATTTTTAACAGGATCTGAGCTTTTAACTTGGGCCACTTTAAAGCAGCTTTGAACCCCAATGTTTATAGCAGCACTCTCAACAATAGCCAAATTATGGAAAGAGCCTAAATGTCCATCAACTGATGAATGGATAAAGAAATTGTGGTTTATATATACAATGGAATACTACTAGGCAATGAGAAAGAATGAAATATGGCCTTTTGTAGCAATGTGGATGGAACTGGAGAGTGTTATGCTAAGTGAAATAAGCCATACAGAGAAAGAGAGACATCATATGTTTTCACTCTTAGGTGGATCCTGAGAAACTTAACAGAAACCCATGGGGGAGGGGAAGGAAAAAAAAAAGAGAGAGAGGTTAGAGTGGGAGAGAGCCAAAGCATAAGAGACTCTTAAAAACTGAGAATAAACTGAGGGTTGATGGGGGGTGGGAAGGAGGGGAAAGTGGGTGATGGGCTTTGAGGAGGGCACCTGTTGGGATGACCACTGGGTGTTGTATGGAAACCAATTTGACAATAAATTTCATATTAAATAAAAAAGAAAAAAATTTCTTCTAATTCAATGGCCATAACCTCTTATCATATTGAAAATTTTATTTGTGGTCCTTTCCCCTTTTCTTCTCCAAAAAAATAATTAGTAGTTTAATTTTTTTTTGACAAGCCTGAATTTTAATTTGTTAATTAGGCCTAGTGTGTTTTCCTCCCTACTACATTAATTTTTGTTTTTATCTTTATTATTTCCATACTTTCCTTTGGTTTACTTCCTTTTAGTTTTCACAGGTATTTTTGGAGGTGGGAATTGAATTTATTATTTTTCATTCTTTTATTCTTATTGGAGAAGTCTTGGGTGCAATGAATTTTCTCCCCTCATTTATTTATTTTCAAAAATGTTTATTGATTTATTTATTCATTTATTTTAAAGTTTACTTATTTATATTGAGAGAGATAGAGACAGTATGAACGGGGGAGGGGCAGAGAGAGAGGGAGAATCCCAAGTAGGCTCCACTGTCAGATCGGAGCTGGTTCCAAAACTGTGACATCATCACCTAAGCTGAAACCAAGAGTACAACACTGAACCAATGGAGCCACATAGGTGCCCCAATGTTTGTTTATTTTTGAGAGAGATAGAGACAGTGTAAGTGGGGGAGGTACAGAGAGAGGAGGGATCAAAACTGGGCTCTGCGCTGACAGAAGAGAGCCCTATGCGGGCCTCGAACAGTGAGATCATGACCTGAGCCAAAGTCGGACCCTCAACTGACTGAGTCACCCACGCGCCCCTCCCCTCATTTCTTTAAATGAATCCTATAGCTGTTGCTATTTAGTGTTTTCATGATCATCATCTTTAAGAAATTCTATCTTAGGTGTTGTATGGAAACCAATTTGTCAATAAATTTCATAAAAAAAAAAAAAGAAATTCTAAAGTGTCAGTTTATAATTTTTTTCCACAAAACTTTTTCCCTAAAAGTTAATTTCCAGATTAACTTTCAAAAGTGATTTCTGGTTTTATTGCACGTTGTTTGCAATACTTCTTTATGGAACTCACTGAGGTTTGCTAATGATCAAGTTTTGTGAATGTTCTATGAGTGCCTGCAAAAAGAGTGTATTCTCTGCTATTATAGAGAAGAGAGTAAATTCTCAATATATCCATGAGATCTAATTTCTTCATTATGTTGTTTACTCTTCTAGCTCTTTACTTACTATTTTTTTTTCTTTTTTGGCTACTCGGCTTGTTTTTTGTTTGTTTGTTTTTTGTTTTTATTTTTTTAGTACTTATTCATTTTTGAGAGAGAGAGACCAAATGTGAGCAGGAGAGGGGCAGAGAGAGAGGGAGATGCAGAATCTGAAACGGACTCCAGGCTCTGAGCTGTCAGCACATAGCCCAATAAAGGGCTCAAACTCACAAGCTGTGAGACCATGACCTGAGCCAAAGTCAGATGCTTAACCAACTGAGCCACCCAGGCTCCCCTACTTGGTTTGTTTTGTACTGAGAATGGTGTATTAAAATCTATTATTAGGGCATTTTAAGTCCTATATGCTCATATTTTCTGTAACTTTTTCGTCAATAAAAATAGTTCCTGTGATCCGTGGTGTGCGCATTTTCTTAAGCATTATATCTCTGATAGACATTTGTGAGAAAGGACACTGAGATAGGGAAATTTTAATTCTATTTTTAATTCCTTTTGATATAATAGTTGCTTTTGTAGGAAAAATACTTTGAGCAAGCTTATGGAAATGAGTCCCCTAAGACTTTAAGTCAATTGCTTCTTGTGGAGCAGTGTGGAGTACATGGGAACAGCCTACATAGCAAAATTAAACATAGACTACGTTTAATATAGAGAGAAAATGTAAAAATTTTAATTTTTCTAGTCGTTCCTCGGTCTTACCCATTACTTCCAGAGAAAAATCATAACGAAATGTTTCATGTTGTTTAAAGAAGTCCAATGTGATCTGTCAAAGAGAACCTTTAGACAGAGTTCAGTCTATTTAAGTGACTTTGAGAGTCATGCCCCCCCACCCCACCATCACATTCCTCTCCTTCAGTGGGAGAGAGATGCCTATGTAACATGGGAGTTTGTTTAGAAGGATGGGATCCCATCCTCTACCTGTTGAATGGTGTCCCCTGTTTCTCAGTGTGGCTGATTTGGCAGTGATTCTCATTCAGTCCTGGAATATCAGCTGGAGTATGTTGGGCTGCACATAAGGGAAACATCACTAAAGTGGCTTAACAAACAAAAGGTTCAAATTTTATACAAAAGTTGGTGATGTAACTCTCCAAAGAACTTGATAACTTGATTTTTGTCTCCTTACCTGCTCCGCCATTTTTTGCAAGTGACTTTTGTCTCAAAGAAGCAAGATGACTGTTTCACCTCTGCCTTACAGATGGAAAGAAAATAGAAACAATAAGGAAGGCAGGGACTCCTGGGTGGTTCAGTCAGTTAAGTGCCCAACTCTTGATTTTGGCTTAGGTCATGATCTCATGGTTCCTGAAATCAAGCCCAGATTTGGGCTCTGGGCTGACAGTGCAAAGCCTGCTTGAGGTTTTCTCTATCCCTCTTTCTCTCCCCCTCCTCTGCTCTCTCTTTCTCTCTCTCTCTCTCTCTCTCTCTCTACCTCTATCTCTGTCTCAAAATAAACTTAAAAGAAAGAAACAAAAAGGAAAACAGAATGTCACTTGTATTACAAAAGCAAAGCAAGCCCAGAAATCCCCAGGACTTTGGCTTCTATCTCTTGATCATGTGGTTACCACAGCTGCAAGAAACACTGTGTGATTTAGTATTTCACATGATACATCACTTTTATCAACACAACTGTAGTTTTGTTAGTAAGGAACAAAGGCCAGGTGGATAACACGCAGATGACAAGCAACATGAGCTAGGTGTCGCTTGGGTGAATTTTCTCTACACCTTGCTGCACAGCTACATCATTCTCACCCTCAAGGTGAATTCCCTTGACAATCTCCCAACCAAATTTTCATACAATTCTTAATGCTTCTTCATTTCACACATTCTCTATATTTTCTGAAGCATTAGCATGCATCAGAGCCAGTGGGAAGGCTTGTTAAAGTACAAAGTTTCTGATTCAGTAAGCTCTCAGTGGAGCCTGAGAATCTGCATTCTCAGCAAACTCACAGGTGTTGTTGATGCTGCTTGTCTGGGACTATCCCTTCAGAGTGACTGCCCAGGAGCAAATAATCCTGTGTTTGAAAGGGAAAATGTTACCAGCTGGATTCAGAGTACTGAAGACTCCTTTCCAAGATTCTCAAGTGTACATGCAAAGAACTAAATCAAATAAGGCAAAATACCAGAATTCTATCAAAAGTCCAGGACTCCCTAGTAAAGAGGAAGTAGAGACCAGAGCAGGAACTGGAGTCCAAAGTTAGAAGACTTTATTCTTCTCCCTGAATGGAACAGAGCTAGTCGTACATCCTGGGACTATCTGACAACCAGATTTACTGTCTGAGAAGGTGACTCAGTTGGGACCTGCCAGAAATAATTTCTTTGGTGTGCATACAGAATGGAATAAGTATCCAAAAGTGTGGGTCACGTCTGGTCCCAGCAAGCTAAAAGGGAGAAAGTACCATCTGCTTCCTGTTTTTGAAAAATAAAATATAATAGGAAAAAGTGGTCTACTGGAAGTCAGACTGTCCTAACATTCTCACATTCTGAAACAGATCAATCACTCTGCCTTTCATGAGGAGATCATTTATGAAGGGCTCACAGCAGAGTTTCTACTTCCTGGGTGGTGGAGTTGGAGGGATTGGCATTTCCTCCTCTGAGCCAGAGAGAGGAGAGTCAACTCTTGGTGCAGTAAGTTGCTGCTTGTGGGACCCCTCCCTGTGACTTTCATAAAAATGCTAATGGGGAACCTCTGTGGCTCAGTTGGTTAAGCATCTGATTCCTGGGTTCATTTGGCTTAGGTGATGATCAAGGTTTTGTGATCCTGCTTGGAATTCTGTCTCTCCCTCTCTCTCTGCCCCTCTCTCACTCTCTCTCTCAAAATAAGTACGTAAACTTAAAAAAAAATGGTTAATATATGTAGTTATTGTGGAAACCAGTTAAAGAGCTGAAGAACTACATCAAATGGGGTGAAATGGGACAATGCATGTGATTGAGAAAGTAGAGGAAAGCCTAAGGAAGTGAGCTCAGAAAATTCCCAGAAAGAGCATGAAGGCTTTTGGCCTCTCTAGGCTATGGAAATGTACCTTGAGCCAAGTTTCACTAAATCTCCAAGGAGTAGGGTGAAGAAACATTTACAGATGCCTCATGTATGCCAGGAATTTGGTGCACAACATTGAACAGGGAAGAGTTTTCTGCCACCCACTACTGTGGTAGTAACTGTCAACATCCTGAGACACAAGTGACTAAAATACGAGATAATAAATTAGTACTTTGTCCCAGGCACACCCAGCATTAAATAGGTACTAGTCTTATTTGATGTCTTGGATGAGATAGGGAATGTTTCCATAAGAACAGATATAAGGTGAATCCTTACCTATGAATTATTCAGCTGTGCCAAATCCCCTGTTGTCACCATGACAACACTCACTGTCCCTCAAGGTCCCTTCTCTGCATCACAGGGAAGGAACCTAGAATGACATTCCATATCATCCCTTCTCCTGTAGGTCCAGGTTAAAGTTCACTAATGCAAGATGCTCCCTTGGGATTTGGAACATGTACGGGATGGAGTACCATTCTCTGGAAACTTGCAAACACACAGGTTTTATGCTTCATCACTGATGTCCATGAGAACTGCTGGTTTCAGAGTCCCAGTTAGCTTCTCAAACCCCTGCATTCCCAGCCTTCCCATGCGTGGGCAACTCTCTCATTTCCTAGATTAAAAGTTCTTCCTTCCTTCCTTCCTTCCTTCCTTCCTTCCTTCCTTCCTTCCTCCCTCCCTCCCTCTCTCCCTCCCTCCCTCCCTCCCTCCCTCCCTCTCTTTCTCTCAAGCAGGCTTCATGCCCAGTGCAGAACCTAACATGGGGCGTGAACTCACAATCGTGAGATCAAGCTCTGAGCTGAGATCAAGAGTCAGATGCTTAACTGACTGAGCCATCCAGGTGTCCCTACATTTTACTTTTGGTACCTAGATTATGTTTTCCTGATCAAATACTCTGTTTAAGTGGTGGGAGCTGATATGTTTCTGGAAACAATCAAAGCAAAATAAAGGCAGGATCCAGCACTGGGAAAGAACATGATTCAGTAATTCTGGGGCATACAGTATGAGATCGAAGCTGGAGCCTTACGCAGGGATCTCCATTGTGAAAGATTGGTGCCAAATATCTATTAAAATTCTCATCGGACAGGCTCAAATGATTTTGAAATCCCCATACCTCTAATTTAATTGTTTGCCTTGAATTTACAACATCTCTTCATAGATTTGGGAATATTTTAAGACACACTAAAAATGTTATTTGGCCAGTGTCTTATATCATACTTCTCGTATGGTTCTAAAGAAAAATACTTGAAAGTTTTCAAATTTTATATCAATTAATCTTTGATATTATTTAAAAGATCTTGTCTTTTTTCTTTTTAAGCTTTTATTTAAATTCTAGTTATTTAACATATATGGTAAAATTGGCTTCAGGTATCGAATTTAGTGATTCATCACTTACATATAACACCCAGTGCTCATCATAAGTGCCCTCCTTATTACCCATCACCCACCTAGCCCATCCCCCACCCACCTCCTTCCATCAACCCTCAGTTTGTTCTTTATAGTTTAGAGTCTTTATGGTTTGCTTCCTTCTCTCTTTTTTCCTTCTCATGTGTTCATCGGTTTTGTTTCTTAAATCCCACATGTGAGTGAAATCATATGGTATTTGTCTTTCTTTGATTGACTTATTTTGCTTAGCATAATACACTCTAACTCCACCCATGTCGTTGCAAGTGGCAAAATGTCATTCATTTTGATCGCTGAGTATTATTCCCTTGTACGTATATACACCACATCTTCTTTATCCATTAATCAGTCGGTGGACATTTGGGCTCTTTCCATAGTTGGCTATTGTTGATAGTGCTGCTATAAACATCAGGGTGCATGTGCCCCTTCAAATCTGTATTTTTGCATCCTTTGGTTAATACCTGGTAGTGCAATTGCTGGATCATACAGTAGTTCTACTTTTAATGTTTGTTTGTTTAAATTTACATCCAAGTTAGTTATCATATAGTGCAATAATAATAATAATGAATCCAGTGATTCATTCCCTACATATAACACCCAGCGCTCATCCCAACAAGTGTCCTCCTTAATGCCCGTTACCCATCTAGCCCATCTTCCCACTCATAACCCTCCAGCAACCTTCAGTTTGTTCTCTATATTTAAGAGTCTCTTATATTTGGTCTCCATCCCTGTTTTTACATTATTTTTGCTTCCCTTCCGTTATGTTCATCTGTTTTGTATCTTAAATTCCACATAGGAGTGAAGTCATATGATATTTGTCTTTCTCTGATTGACTAATTTTGTTTAGCATAATACACTCTAGTTCCATCCACGTTGTTTCAAATGGCAAAATTTCATTCTTTTTGATTCCAAGCAATATTCCATTTTATATATACAATGGGGAATAAGTTTAAGAATTCTCTGAGCAGAAAGCCGCCACAGGGCGAAAGCACTCAGCGTAGAATGAAGCATAGAGTGGAAGCTGCTTTCACAGGATGAAAGCGTCCAAGAGCAGCTAGAGGTGGAAACCTGCCACAGCAGGGCAAAAGCCCCAGGATTTATCATTAAGTAAACAAAATGTAAAGCGGAAAGCCTTTACAGGACAAAAGTGCCCAGAGCTAATCAGCGAGAAAAATGTCTTGTTAACCCTGAGGTAGCATGCTCTATCTGACTTAGCCCCTAGAAAGGTTAAGATAAACAGACACGGTGTCTGGTGCCTGCAGTAAACAGCCCTATGCTTGACACTGGGATTTTGTTTTATATTGACCCAAACCCCTAACACTGCATACTTTTGAAACCCCCTTTCTTTCACACACATGAATTAATGATCACTATTTTATTGTCTCTTTCTGCACGTCCATAACGTTTGTAAGCCTTCTGATCCTAATAAATACAGAGCAAGGACCCTTACTCAGGTCTCTTGTCTCATCCTGGACATTAGCCTCTCTCATATTCAATTCTGCATCAGCTCTCTTGCTGGACAAGAGAGAACTCCAGACTCAAAGTCTGTGACAATATACCACATCTTCTTTATCCATTCATCTATTGATGGGCATTTGGTCTCTTTTCATACTTTAGCTATTGTCAATAGCACTACTATAAACATTAGGGTGCTTGTGCCCCTTTGAAACAGCACACCTGTATCCTTTGGATAAATACCTAGTAGTGCAGTTGCTGGGCCGTAGGGTAGTTTTATTTTTAATTTTTTAAGGAACTTCCATACTGTTTTCCAGAGTGGCTGCACCAGTTTTCATTCCCACCAGTAGTGTCAAAGGGTTCATTTTGCTCTGCATCCTTGCCAACATCTGTCATTGCCTGCGTTGTTAATTTTCCATGGTGACTGGTGTGAGGTGGTATCTCATTGTGGTTTTGATTTATATTTCCTGATGATGAATGCTGTTGAGCATTTTTTTTTTCATGTGTCTGTTAGCCATCTGGATGTCTTCTTTTAAAAAGTGTCTATTCATGTCTTTTGCCCATTTCTTCACTGGATTATTTGATTTTTTGGGTGTTGAGTTTGATAAGTTCTCTTTATAGATTTTGGATATTAACCCTTTATCTGAGATGTCATTTGCAAATATCTTTTCCCACTCCATTGGTTGCCTTTTAGTTTTGCTGATTGTTTCTTTTGCTGTGCAGAAGGTTTATCTTGATGAGGTCCCAATAGTTCATTTATGCTTTTGTTTTCCTTGCCTCTGGAGACATGTTGAGTAAGAAGTTGCTGCCACCAAGGTCAAAGAGGTTTTTGCCTTATTTTTAATGTTTAAAGATAAAGATAAGATAAAAATAACGTTTTAAGATAAAGAAATAGTCAGAAGACATGAACAGACATTTTTCCAAAGAAGAAATACAGATGGATAACAGACACTTGAAAAGATGCTCAGCATCACTCATCATCATATGGGAAATACAAATCAAAACCACCATGAGATACCACCTCATACCTGTGAGAACGACTAAAATTAACAAGTCAGAAAGCAACAGATATTTGTAAGGATGTGGAGAAAGGGGAACTGTCTTGCACCATTGGTGGGAATGCAAACTGGTGCAGCCACTCTGGAAAACAATTATAGAGGTTCCTCAAAAAGGTCTTCTCTTCCATGGGCAATTGTTTGGTGCCTTAATGGAAGATCTTTCATATTTTGATACTTTAAAAATCTTAGGCTTTTCCTAAAAATTTCAAACAAAACTTACCGTAGCCAAAGTAGTAATTTCTTTAACCATCTCTCCAACTAAAGCATTTTTCTTTTTTGTGCAATAATCAAAGCTGCTTTATTTTTTTTTCAATATATGAAATTTATTGTCAAATTGGTTTCCATACAACACCCAGTGGTCATCCCAACAGGTGCCCTCCTCAAAGCCCATCACCCACTTTCCCCTCCTTCCCACCCCCCATCAACCCTCAGTTTATTCTCAGTTTTTAAGAGTCTCTTATGCTTTGGCTCTCTCCCACTCTAACCTCTCTCTCTTTTTTTTTTCCTTCCCCTCCCCCATGGGTTTCTGTTAAGTTTCTCAGGATCCACCTAAGAGTGAAAACATATGATGTCTCTCTTTCTCTGTATGGCTTATTTCACTTAGCATAACACTCTCCAGTTCCATCCACATTGCTACAAAAGGCCATATTTCATTCTTTCTCATTGCCTAGTAGTATTCCATTGTATATATAAACCACAATTTCTTTATCCATTCATCAGTTGATGGACATTTAGGCTCTTTCCATAATTTGGCTATTGTTGAGAGTGCTGCTATAAACATTGGGGTTCAAAGCTGCTTTAAAGTGGCCCAAGTTAAAAGCTCAGATCCTGTTAAAAATTGTTTAGAATTGTTTTGTTGGGCATTTGATTCTGGCTCAGTTACTAGTTTTGTCCATTTTGTTTTTGATTGTTGAGAGGAAATGTTTCATCAAAATTCCTATGTGTATCCTGAAAACGTCTCTAACCACTTTGTTTCTGGCTTTGTTGTACTACAACAAAGTGCAATTGCTGCTCATCATGAATTTTGTAACATATGTTGGTCTGGTCTCTTTCTCTTTCTCTGTTCTTGTCATGGAGTTCACCTGGTGATCTCCATTCATTCTGTATCAGTATTATGCATTCATTTCAAAGTTAAAAATTTGTCCATATTGATTTTTAAACCAAAAATTAATTTAATTATATTATGAATAAAATAATCAGTATTTAAATTTAATTACCACCTATAATGTAGGTAGGCATTACTGTGATTCGTACTGTCTACATCCAGTATTCAAACACAAGTATTGCCTCAGTGAAAGAAGATTACTCAAACAGAATCAATCTATTGACAGGACTATAGCTCGGTGACAGGTTTATGGCTGACACTAGAAACAATGCATACGTCCCACATTTGCATTGCAAAACAGCAATAATATGTAATACAATATTCAAGGGAAATTTATTTCCACCTAAACAACAAAGCTGTGTTTCATGGTAAAATATTTTACACTGCTTCAGCTTTTAAATTTAAATTAAAGCTAATTATAACTAAATTAAAATTCAAACTTCCTTTTCTCAGGTACACCAGCTACATTTCAAGTGCTCAATAGCCACACATGACTAATGCTTACCATACTGAACACTGAAATTTCTAGAAAATACTCAAATATTTGGAACTCAAACACATACGTCTAAATAACCCATGAGTGAGAAAAAACATCGCAAAGAATATAGAAAATATTTTAAACTGATAGTGAAAACGGAATATACACAAATTTGTGAGATGTAGATACACGTGTAGAGGGAAATTTTATAACTTCCTATCCTTATGTTAGAAAACAAGAATTTTTAATAATTTATAAGATATTGTAGGGGCGCCTGGGTGGCGCAGTCGGTTAAGCGTCCGACTTCAGCCAGGTCACGATCTCGCGGTCCGTGAGTTCGAGCCCCGCGTCCGGCTCTGGGCTGATGGCTCAGAGCCTGGAGCCTGTTTCCGATTCTGTGTCTCCCTCTCTCTCTGCCCCTCCCCCGTTCATGCTCTGTCTCTCTCTGTCCCAAAAATAAATAAACGTTGAAAAAAAAATAAAAAAAAAAGATATTGTAGATAATACATTGTAGAGACTCAAGATATTACTATCTTCTGAAGAATATTGACTTTGTTGTAGCAGGCACTTAAATTACTGGTGGATCGGGGCGTCTGGGTGGCTCAGTCGGTTGAGCGTCTGGCTTCAGGTCAGGTCATGATCTCACGGTTTGTGAGTTTGAGCCCCGCGTGGGGCTCTGTGCTGACAGCTTGGAGCCTGGAGACTGTTTTGGATTCTGTGTCTCCCTGTCTCTCTGCTCCTCCCCTGCTTGTGCTCTGTCTCTATCTCTCAAAATAAATAAATGAACATTTAAAAAAATTACTGGTGGATCACTTTGGCTTTGAGAAGGCTTGGTTTTACACATTCCTAGGAAGGGACTACTTTGAGCTTGGTCTTCTTTTATTTTATTTTATTTTATTTTTATTTTTATTTTTTTAATATAAAATTTATTGTCAAATTGGTTTCCATACAACACCCAGTGCTCATCCCAAAAGTTGCCCTCCTCAATGCCCATGAGCTTGGTCTTCTTTTAGAGCAAATCCCTTTGCCCTGATGTGGTTTTTACTCCAGAAACATGACCCTTTCAGTATCGCCATGGAATGCTTGGTGAACTGGAACCTCAGATTCCATCTTTGCTGCTATCAGTACTGTGACCAATTCTTTCAGGCTTCCAGAAAAAAATTTCTTCTAGACAGTTTGGGGATTACAGTTCCCTGTAGTGTCTGCCTGCATTTGGTCACTCCCCAGTGCCTTCAAGCAACTGTTGTATAATTATTATTATTTTGTATTTTCTACATAGTTTTTCAGTGTTATTACAGGAGTGTTGGGAGCTGGAAACAACCCCTGATACTTTTAACAGCTGCTTGGACCCAGCGGGGGAGGAAACAACCTAGTGTGCACTGAGCTCTTCTGGTTGTCCACATCCCCATTTTTCATGCTTTGTTCAGTGTAGAGATGTTTTTAGAAAGGCACAAATTCTGAAGCTGGCGATTTCACAGCCTCGGCCAAGACAACACTCTGTCTTCAGCCCACCCCCACCTCCACCCACATCACTTTTTTTCTTACCGGTTCACAGACTGTGGAGTTTCCAGAACATATCCACACACGTCTTCCCCCATTGTCTGAAGCTGAGGGAGCGATAGTGCCCCATCTATCCCTTCTCCTGAAATCTTGTGGGACTTATCACCGCTGATTTTTAATCATAAAGGAGAAAAGAACCCACTGTATTTGATGTAATTAAAACCAATTTCTTTAAGATTTTTATTTATTTTATTATTTTATTTTTCTTTTTTTCAAGGATTTTTACTGGATAACGTGTTTTGAGTAACTTGCCATTTAGACTCAGTGAATGAGGCTGTCATTTGGTCAATGTATTTTCTTTTTTTTTTTTTATTAAACATTTTTTTTTCAACGTTTATTTATTTTTGGGACAGAGAGAGACAGAGCATGAACGGGGGAGGGGCAGAGAGAGAGGGAGGCACAGAATCGGAAACAGGCTCCAGGCTCTGAGCCATCAGCCCAGAGCCCGACGCGGGGCTCGAACTCACGGACGGCGAGATCGGGTCAATGTATTTTCTGTTATGAAATTAACAAAGCTGACAGTTAAAACAAGATCACTTAAAGAAATTAATCTTCTAATGGAAATGCAAATGATTTTAGCTTTCACCCTGAAGAATGGATGCCTGAGAATAACAAAGGAAATATAAAAATGTAGACTGACATATTATACGCAAAGCCTCTGAAATGAAATCAATATTTTATTCATAAGAAAGGAAGAAAAGTAGGAGACAAGAACAGAATCGAAAATCCTGACATAGATCTTACAGAATATGAAAACGTATCATATGATCAACGTGCTTCATTCAGTTCAGTGGGAAATTGATGGCATATCTAATAAATGGTTCTGGCACAAAGACTTAAGTATGCACCCCCAAATAAGTCTTGTTGGGCCCTGAGACACTTTTCTGAGTATTCTGGCAAAAGAAACGCTCAAACTTTCTTAGAGGTCCATTAGGTCTGGGCTAGAGAGGTGTCCCGGCCTCCACACTGCGAGATGTAGTCCGCGGGCATCTGGTTGTAGAGACTTAACCACTGGACGAAACCAAACAGACCTGGCGCTGTGTCCTCTGATCTCTGACCGCCCTCCAGCACTTCCCACCCCTCCCAGATGAAGGTAACTGGAGACCCTCTGTCACACAGCTTGAAGGAAGGAAAAGAGACTAGGGGCGGGTATGTTGCTCCAGTCTGCTCCAATTCTGCTTCCGTCAGTTGGTCAGACTCTCCAGAAGCATCTAGAACCTCAAAGAAGCTGAGGCGCACCTGAGGCGCACCTATCTCCTTATGCAGCTAGATGGCCAGCGCCAGACCCCATTCGGCTCTCTTCTCCATGCGCAGCAACAGCCCTCCAGAAAGACCCCCGCGCACTGCAGAGTTCTCCTCTCCACCCGGCCTGCTGCTCCCTACAGCGCAGAAGCCATTCAACCGCCCCGGAAGGTGTGACGAAGGCCCCCGGGGGCTTCGAGCTGGGCGCTCCGGACCGCACCCGCGGATCAGGAGACTGGGATGGCCGAGGACGCACGGGCACGGAGAGGCCGACAGCTGGCCACGGAGGCTGAGGCCCGGCCGAGGTTCAAATGGGCTCCCTCTTCAGCAGGCGTCTGTAAACTTCCTCCGATTCCTTCTGGATCTGGCACAGACCCTCCCGCCAGGGCTCCGCGCCGGGCGCTTCCTCGGAGCCGCTCCCCCCGGGCACCTGCTTCTCCTGGCCGTCTCCGCGCAGACCGTTCCGCTGGCAGTAGCGGTAGGCGCGGTTGCTGAAGGGCCGGTGGTTGTTCTCCCACAGGATGCAGTTGATCTGCCCCAGGAGCTCCCGCAGCTGCGCCTCCTGCTCCGCGCCGCCCGTCGCGTTGTTGAAGGCGCAGTGGCGCCGTGAGCACTGCCGGTCCAGCCGGGCCAGGGGCTCGTTGTCGGTCTCCCGCACGTACTGCTCCAAGGAGCCCCCGTCCAGGTCCTCCTTGCGCGTGAACACCAGCACCGTGTGGGCCAGCACGCCCACCCCGAAGGCCTCCTGGAGGCGCCGCACCGCTCGCCGGTCCTCTTCCGTGTAGCGGCCCAGCTGCGTCACCAGCAGCACCGCGTGCGGCCCGGGGGCGGAAAAGACGACCGCCTCGCACACGGCCTCCAGCGGGGCACACGGGGACAGGATGTCGGGGGTGTCGATCACCTCGAGCTCCAGGCCGGCCCAGTCGCGGCTGGCCCTCTGCAGGGCCCGGGTCACCGGTTGAGCGCTGAGTTTAGACGGGAACTCTTTCCTGCCCAGGATGCTGTTTCCCGTCGCGCTCTTCCCGCTGCCGGCTTTCCCCACTAGGAGGAGCCTCAGTCTCTGGGGGCTCGGTGGGGCCTTCCCCAGACCTGGAAGCGCCGAAACAAAGCAGAGGGAGTTGGGGTTAGAGCCGCGTGGCTGGGAGCTCCCTGACCGGGGCAGGGCGTCGGCGGGGCGGGGGGGCGGGGGGGGGGGGGGGGGAAGACCCGCCTCTGCACCGGAGACCTGCGGGGGGGGGGGGACGGGGGAGGCTCACGTTCTTTCTTGCCTTTTTAAAGCCTTTTTTAACAAGTGTGGTAAAAAGACAATGTAAAAAATTATAGAATATAACAAAATTCATCATTGTACCCAGTTTGAGGTGAGGCGCTCAGTGCATTCACATCGTGTGCAATCATCACTGTGCACCTCAAGAATTTTTTTTATCACCCCAGACTGTCCTGATGAAACCACAACTCCCCATTACTCCCTCCGCACTAATTCCTGGTGACCTCTAGTGTTCTTTCTGCGTCTAGGAGTCTGACCATTCTAGGTAGAACATGCGAGTGGAATATTGCAGGATTTGCTTTTTTGTGTCTGGCTTCTTTCATTCAGCATAACGCCCTCAGATTCACCCATGTTGTAGCACGTGTCCGGACTGCCTTCCTTTTTAAGGCTGGATCATACCCCATTGTAGGTTTGTATCATATTTTGTTTATTCATAAACATATATGAACATTCGGGTGGTTTCCACCCTTTACTATTGTGAATAATGCTGCTATGAACATCAGTGTACAAATGTCTGAGTCCTTGGCTCTCAGTTCTTTTGGGTATCCACCCAGAAGGGGAATTGCTGGATGGTGTGGTAGAATACCACATTTTTATGGTTCGGTTTTGACGTTTCTTATCAGGGTCATCTGTTCTCACCCAGATGGGAATTAGCCCAGTATGACTATGGAACCCTGGGCTTCCCTAAGTCTCCCTGATTGGAGATCCTTCTCAGTACGAGCAGGAAGAAAAAGAAACACGTGACCTCTTGCGTCTGACCACATCACCTTCTTCAGCTTTTGCGACAGAGAATGTTGGGAGTGTGGGACGACCGCAACCCACCCCCAGGCTCCAAGTGCAGAAACACCCTGTGGCCACATTCCTATTCAGCAGCCTTGAAGTCTGGGTTGGACATTCTCGCCCAGCAGAATGCCAGAACCATGAGCTGAGAGGGACTTGGAGATGCCAATTTAATATCGAGAAACCTAGTGTCAAGGTTCTTGGATTCTTGGGGCTGAGCACCAGGAAGGGAATTAATTCCCTTCTGACCTTTCAGATCTGAGACCCAGAGCACACAGAGAAATGCCAACTAATAAATGGTTTCCAAGCCTATTCCCCCATTGAAGATAGCGATGTGTCTCAACAGCAGAGCCCTGAGCCTCCTGAGGGGAGGATGGGCACTGACTTCCTCAGAATCTCTTCAGCAATGACATGTTTTTTCTGCTGCCTGCCACCCAGGCCAGGCTGACCCAGCAGCCAATTCCGACTGAATGGCTTTGACTCCCTCCAGCTTCCCCCAGCTGACTTGACAGGAATTTGAGTGAATGGATGAGGGTCTCAAGGAAGCATGGAACATTCACCTCTGCCCTCCCAGCCAATGAAAAGCTGGGCAAAGATAGCAAACCCTGTCTCTGCGCACGCCTGGGACCAGAGCACACCACTGGAATTTAAATATACCACTTGAGCGCTGGAGAGGATTTTTCAAGTAATATTTAACCTTGATTGCTGCAAGAATAGGTAAATCGGCCCCTGGGTGGTTCAATCAGCTGGGCGTCCGACTTCGGCTCAGGTCATGATCTCACACTCTGTGAGTTCGAGGCTGCTTCAGATTCTATGTCTCCCTCTCTCTGTCCCTCCCCCATTCATGCTCTGTCTCTGTCTCAAAAATAAGCATCAAAAAAATTTAAAAAAAAAAGAATAGGTAAATCGGGTATCAGCACTTCTACGGGTAATTTGCTTTGGTGGTTTATTAATAAGGCTCTCTCCCAGTGGCTCAGGCCATTGAAGTTCATGTAGTAAAAAACTGTTTGTGTTAAAATACATAATTAATCACAAATAATTTCTTCTGGGCAGGAAATTGGATGGATTTCCAGCATTCCCAGATTCTGTCTGCCCAAGGTAGATGGCAAAGTTGAGCCCTTGAAAGTTAAAAGCCTGGCCCTGATGCAGTAGCTTTTGGAGAGAACCCCCTCCAGAAGGCCAAGCCCAGTTCTGAGGCAGCAGCCAAGTACATCCTGTCTGCTCACATGCTGCTTTGCAACCCGTATGACCCTGAGAGCTCTCCCATCTGATCCGGCCAAGCACCTGCATGGGGTCTGTTGGCTGCAGAGCCTCGGGCTCCAGTGAGCCGTTTGGTCACACCGACTATCAGCACATCCTACCTGAGGAAGAAAGCTCAGAATGCACAGACCCCTTTCTTTGGGCCTGGCACAGAGATTTAGTAAAGGGGGCGGCTGGCGCTGTGTCTCCCTTCGTTTCCCCCACCGTACCCATCAGGGCCCTCTCTGTCTTATTTGGCTGCAGTAAAGGAAGACCCCCCCCAACCCAAAGCCCCCTTGATGGCAGCCCAGGTGGGCAAATCTCTACAGGGATGGACCCCGCTGCCTGTCCCAGTGCACCACCTGTCATTAAACATCCCCACCCACACCTCTCTCAAGCTCATTTCTGCTAGAAAGTAGTTTACCTCCTATAACGTCTTGTTTAGGATCCTGACACAGTGCTCCTGCAGGATTCTCCTGGACAATCTCTTCATATTCTTCCTTCTTTATCTAGAGAAAACCATAATATGTCTTATTGGTTTTTCAACAGTTTTAAGAGGCACCTGACTTTTGCCTTTCTCTTGCCAGAAGCTTAGGTTTGAGGGGAGCGGCCTGAATGAGGAGAGAGAGGAGGGCGTCTGAGGGGTCTCTCCTTCCTTTGCAGACCCTGTTTTCTCTCCTCTCCCCCCATCCCTACTGTGGTCTCTATTGGCAGTGTAAGAGACTTCATGGAGAAAGGTGAACCGTGAACTGGCCTGACAGCCGAGGTGGCAGGTAGTATTTGGAGAGACAGGGTCCTAGAGCCGTTCTGTGAGGAGAGAAAAGAACAGAGAGCAGAGGCAGGTCTGATACTGGGTCCTGAGAGCAGTGGGAAGACTGGTGTGGCCACAGCGTATCTGGAGGGCGTGGGCAGGATGTCGTGGCGAGGGACTGGCTGGGGGATGGGGGCAGGGATCTTGGGCCAAAAAGGGTAGTCCAGGCCTGACCTTTGGGGAAGGCTTGGCAGTTAGGAAGTTAGGATTACAGAGGGCTTACAGGTTGGTGGCCAGGTTCTGCTGTGAGGACAGGAATGGGACCATCAGGGTGCGGGGCAGAGTCCTGCTGGGAGCCAGGAGACCGCAGTGCTCATCTCCAACGGCCATCAGTTGGTCACAGTGGATGGTCACACTGCCTAGGCCTTATTGCCCCCATAAGTGTGAATGCTAGGCCTGAACTAAATGTCCCTGAGGTCTCCTCCCCTGTGGGAAGGGCCATGCCACTCTATCCAGGAACTTCAGGCATCCTTCTGAGGAGAGCATGTAACCTCGCTCAGTGCATCCTGCCTCATGGACTAACACAGTTCCCTATGTCAGGGGCCCGTCAGCCTATAGCTGCTTGATATTCTCTGTGGAGTCAGGGAGGAAACTGCATGGCTCCAGGACTGTTTTTCCAGAACATGTAGGACTCTCAGAGACACAGTCAGATGAATGTCGCCAGACAAAGGCTGTGGGGTGTGGGGAGACCCAGCTACAGGGGCCCTGATAGGCATGGTTTTCCCATTGCCACAACATCCTCAGAAGGCCATTGTACTCTGTTAACCTGGCAAATGACTTCAGTCCTGCCCTTATCCTGGGAGTTGCCCAGCGGGAGGTCAGTGTGGCCCTTGCTGTATGGTTGTTGGCTTTACTTAGCAATGTCACCTCTGAAGGGCCAGGCTCAAAACAGTCCCAGTCCAGTAAGTCATGTGACTTCAGGAAAAGAGAGTGACCAGGTCAGGGGAACAGCTGTCCCCAGCTATCCCTAGCAGGGATACAGCATTTGCCTATCCAAAGGGCTTCTGGAACAAGGAGATTAGTGCTCCTATCTCTGTACCTGGAGACCCCTCAACCTCTTTGTCCTTCGCTTCCTTACATCCTTGGTGGAAACTGAGGCAGTACTTCACCAGCAAAATCTCGTGACTCCTTTAGAAAGAAGGGGAGGCTCAGTGGAAAGTAACAGCAGGGCGGGTAGGTGAGCTGGGTGAGGAGCACAGGCAGAAAATTTGCACTGTGCGCCCCAGCCTTGCACCAGCAAGTAAGTCCGCGCCCCAGGCCTCGCTGCTTTGCCCCTGCCTGGCCAGCACCTCACATGTCTGCCTCGCCGCACTTGGTAGGTTTTGTCTCCAGCACAGAGCATAAGCAGCTATGTCCCCCCACTTAACGCTTCTCAGGAGGAGAGTCAACTCGCCAAAGCATCTTGCTCAGAGCTAAACAGTGAATTCGAGCAGGGAACAGAGTTCTTCTGACTCTTATTCATGGATGGGTTCATACCACTGTAAACGCACACTGCACGCACTACACACGTGCACTCACAAACACAACACACACCCACACACTCACAAACACACATCCACACAAACACAGCACACACTAATACACTTGCAAACATACACACAAACACAACACACACCCACACACTCGCAAACACACACCCACACTCACAAACATTCACACAGACTCACAAACACAACAAACACACACACACTCAAATACAACCACACATAGTCACAAACAGCACACACTCACAAACACAACACACGCCCACACACTTGCAAACATACACACACTCACAAACTTGCAAACACACACTCATGAACACAGCATACACCTATACACAAACATGCACACACACAAACGTGTCACACATAACACTGCACACATACAATCAGAAAACTCCAGACACATATTCACAAATACATAAACACATAAACACACACACAAAACACACAAACATAAAACACCCACATACACACAGAAACAAATACACAACATACACAGTCACACAAACACACACAAATACACAACATACACAGTCACAAAAACACACAGATACACATCAACATAAACATACACATCAGCACATCACACACACTCCACCCATACACATACACTCCCAAACACAGCACATACACAAACACAAACATACAACACACACAGAAACATACATACACAACACACACACACGCACACAAACACACACTCTCACTCACTCAGACTTACCACTTCGTCAGCCGTAGAGGAAGAGGAATGGTCATGTTTTCTGTCTCCTGGGTCCATGCTGTCTTGTGAATTCTTTGTTTCTCCTTTTAGGGACGACACATTGCAGGCTTCTGGGGACTTTGACTGGAAGAGGTAGAGGAAAGTGTCCATGGCATATGAATATATAGAATACATTGCTTATAGTTTTCAGTAAAATGGGATCAGAAAGTTCAGCTCAAGCTTTGCTTGAGCTTTGCTCAAGAAAGAGCAAAGTCTGCTGTGTGGGGAACAGGAAGTGGGTGAGAACACCCAGGGCCAAGCCCTTCTCAGTCGGAACACGGGCTGTTTGCACTTTGTCTGCGGCTTTGGTAATATAAACAGGAAAAACAAGAACATCAGTATTGTTATTATTTTTGTCCTGAACCAGGATAACTCAGAGGCTTAGAAAGAAGCAGCAGACCCTTCAGAAAATTTTGTGCCAGGGGCCTGATTTTTTACTGATCTCCTCCCTTGTTTGCAAGTTGCCTGTCTCCTGCACGTACCAATGCCTTCGCCATTGTGGTGGACGCCCATTGTCTCTTCCTCCCTCCTGAACTCCAACTTCCTTTAAGTATTTTCTCTCAGGTCGAGACCTGCAGACTGGAACTGCTGGGTCCTGGGTGGCACATCCTCAGAGATTGGAGCTACTCCACCGGCTCCAGTCAGCTGACTGTGGGCCATGGGACTTGTCAGCTCCAAAACAATTGAGCCAATCCCTTGTAATAAATCTCTTTATGTATGTGTGTATACAACACACACACACACACACACACACACACACACGTCTGACAATCCCCAATTCTGTGCCATATCTGAGTCCGGTCATCCCTGTGTCTCCAGACTGGACTTCTTCTTTCCTGTTAGCACACCTTGTGTGGATGTGGAAAGCTGGATGGGATCTATCTTATACTAGGAATTAACATAGCTAGAGCTGCGGGTGAGGTTTTGTATTCATCTGTCTACGAGTTGGGCTGTGTTCATATTTGCTGAAGCTGTAGAGCTGGCTTCCTCTAACGTTCCTGTCTGTTCTCACTGTTGTTGGTGGGTTTCCCTAGGAAGCCCTTCTTAAATAGAGTTTCTATCTTGCTGTTTTTTCAGCTTTTTAAAAATTTATTTTTATGTTTATTCATTTTTGAAAGACAGAGAGAGACAGAGCACAAGCACGGGTGGGGCAGAGAGAGAAGGGGACACAGAATCCGAAGCAGACTCCAGGCTCTGAGCTGTCAGCACAGAGCCTGATGTGGGGCTCGAACTCACGAACTGCAAGATCATGACCTGAGCTGAAGTCGGACGCTTAACCAACTGAGCCACCCAGGTGCCCCTGTTCTATCAGCTTTAATTCACTGTTTTTATACTGAAGCCCTGTTGATGAGGTGGTAGGAGTGGGTGTGGGAGGCATGATCTTAAAATTAAATCCCACTCTCTCAGTGGGTCTGCAACCCCGGGTTGTGATCATCACAATTTTTTAGCTTTTCCTTCTGTGTCCCCACTTTGGGTGATCCAGGTGATATGGTCACTTCCCACCTTTTTCTCCTCATTTCACTGTCACCTCTCTCTTCTCTCATCTGCTCTGGCCTTGATGGACTTACTTTAGTCACTTGAATGCTTCATCCATCTTTTTTTCTCAGGAACTGCTGTGAAATTCTTCCTTCTTGGGGAAGATATGCTAGTAATAAAAAGATTTTGATAAACATTTTGGAGGCTGAATGGAAATTTGGAATTTAAAATATTCTCTGTTAGGGTGCCTGGGTGGCTCAGTCAGTTGAGTGCCTGATTCTTGATTTTGACTCAGGTCATAATCTCCTGGTTCATGGGATCAAGCCCTGCATCAGGCTCTGTGCTGACAGCGTGGAGCCTGCTTGGGATTCTGTCTCTCCCTCTTCCTCTTCCCCTCCCCTGCTTGCTCTCTATTTCTAAAATAGAAATAAAATAAAATATAATGTTTACTATTCATACTATTTTAAATATTTATCTAGAGGAAATATACATTAAAACCATAAAAGACAAACAAATAGCATGTATAAAAAATATAAGGTGGCTATAAAATCATTATTTATAAATGCTATGATTATTACCTGGGAAAATCAAGAGAATAAACCATATAACATGCTCCTAGAAGAGAATAAACCTATAACCATGCTCCTGTAAACAATAAAAGACCTTAATAAGTTGATGGATGCAAAATTAAATAAAAACCATAAAAACTGACTCACATAAGCCAATTATGTTAACTTAACAATAGCCAATTATATATAACTTGTGAATTAAAAAATAACAACAAAAAGTAAAATGCCTAAGAATAAACTTGAAAATTGTGTGAATGTTCCATATAAAGGAAACTTCTGACACTGTGGAGCAAATAGAACTCTCACATGATGTTTAGTGAAAAGGCTCATTGGTAGAACTCTTCTGGAAAAGTCTGTAGTATCTAGGAAACCTGAATATTACACATAGCTAATATCGAGCTGTTCTACCCCAAGGTACGTACCCAACATAAATATGTGCTTCTGTTCTGCAAAAGGTAATGTCTGTGATATTTATAGTGGTGGCACTTAGAATAACAAAAAAATGGAAACAATGTAAATGCCCATCAACTTAAGTATTCTCATGACAAAAAAAGAAAGAAAAGAAAAATGGTAACCAAGTGAGGTGGTGGATATGATAATTAGCTAGATTATGAGGACTATTTCACAATGTATGCCTATATCAAATCAACAACTTGTATACCTTAAATATATGTAATTTTTATTTGTCAATTATATCTGAATAAAACTAGAAAATAAAATAAAGTAAAATAGCTGAAAAACAGTTTTAAAATGAAAAAGCAGGGGCGTCTGGGTGGCGCAGTCGGTTAAGCGTCCGACTTCAGCCAGGTCACGATCTTGCGGTCCGTGAATTCGAGCCCCACGTCAGGCTCTGGGCTGATGGCTCAGAGCCTGGAGCCTGCTTCCGATTCTGTATCTCCCTCTCTCTTTGCGCCTCCCCCGTTCATGCTCTGTCTCTCTCTGTCCCAAAAATAAATAAACGTTGAAAAAAAATAATAAAAAATAAAATGAAAAAGCAGGGGCGCCTGGGTGGTTCAGTCAGTTAAGTGTCCGACTTTTTTTAAAATTTTTTTCAACGTTTTTTATTTATTTTTGGGACAGAGAGAGACAGAGCATGAAGGGGGGAGGGGCAGAGAGAGAGGGAGACACAGAATCGGAAACAGGCTCCAGGCTCCGAGCCATCAGCCCAGAGCCCGACGTGGGGCTCGAACTCACGGACCGCAAGATCGTGACCTGGCTGAAGTCGGACGCTTAACCGACTGCGCCACCCAGGCGCCCCTAGTGTCCGACTTTTGATGTCACCTCAGATCTTGATCTCAGAGTAGTGAGTCCAAGCTCCATGCTGGGTGGGTGTGGAACCCACTTTACAAACAAACAAACAAAGAAATAAAAATTGAAAAAGCATAAGTAACATAGCCTACATTAATTGGGTTAATTATACAGGTTATATATTCATTCACATATTATAAATTGTATGTATTTAAATTGGGTTATATTCACACAATAAAATACTAATAGTGAGAATGCACAATTTATTGCTACTTATTATGATATGGATAAATCTCAAACATAATGGTAAGCAAAAAATGAAAACAGAAACAAAAACCAGATACAAAAGAAATACATAGTACATAATTCCATTTATATTAAGTACAAGGACAGCTAAAATGAATCTATACTATTAGAAGTTCAGCTAGAAGTCACCCTTGGAGAATAATAGGGGGACTTCTGGGATGTTCTGTTTCTTTATCTGAGTGCTGGTTACACTTTATGTTACTATAGATCATAAGGGACCCATTATTGTTTCTGAATATTAAAGTATTTTAAAAATAATGACATTGGGATTCCTGGGTGGCTCAGTTGGTTAAGTATCTGACTCTTGATTTCTGCTCAGGTCACGGTCTTAGTTCCTGAGATCAGCCTTGCATTGGGCTCCAAACTGATGGTGTGGAGCCTGCTTGGGATTCTCTCCTTCTCTCTCTGCCTCTCCCCCACTTGAGTGTGCGCTCTCTCTCTCTCTCTCTTTCTCTCTCTCTCTCTCAAAGTAAGGGTGCCTGAGTGGCTCAATAGGTTAAGCATCCGACGTTGGCTCGGGTCAAGATCTTGGGGTCCATGAATTTGAGCCCCGCATCGGGCTCTGTGCTGACAGCTCAGAGCCTGGAACCTGCTTCATATTCTGTGTCTCCCTCTCTACCCCTCCCCTGCTTGTGCTCTGTCACTGTCTCCTTCAAAAATAAACTTATCACAGGATACAAAATTAATGTACAGAAATAAGTTGCATTCTTATACTCTAATAATGAAGCAACAGAAAGACAAATAAATAAACTGATCCCATTCACATGCTCATGGATTGGAAGAATAAATATGGTTAAAATGTCAATACTACCCAAAGCTATCTACACATTCAATGCAATCCCAATCAAAATTGCACCAGCTTTGTTCTCAAAGGTAGAACAAGCAATCCTAAAATTTGTGTGGAACCACAAAAGACCGTGAACAGCCAAAGTAATTTTGAAGAAGACCAAAGCAGGAGGCATCACAATTCCAGACTTTAACCTCTACTACAAAGCTGTAATCATCAAGACAGCATGGTATTGACACAAAAACAGACACATAGACCAATGGAATAGAATAGAGACTTCAGAATTGGACCCACAAAAGTATGGCCAACCAATTTTTGACAAAGCAGGAAAGAATATCCAATGGTAAAAAGACAGTCTCTTTAACAAATGATGCTGGGAGAACTGGACAGCAACATGCAGAAGAATGAAACGAGACCACTTTCTTCACCATTCACAGAAATAAACTCAAAATGGATAAAGTACCTGAATGTGAGACAGGAAACCATCAAAACCCTAGAGAAGAAAGCAGGAAAAAACCTCTCTGACCTCAGCTGCAGCAATTTCTTACTTGACACATCTCTAAAGGCAAGGGAATTAAAAGCAAAAATGAACTATTGGGACCTCCTGAAGATAAAGCTTCTGCACTGCAAAGGAAACAATCAACAAAACGAAAAGGCAACCAACAGAATGGGAAAAGATATTTGCAAATGATGTATGAGACAAAGGGCTAGGATCCAAAAACTATAAAGAACTCACCAAAGTCCACACCTGAAAAACAAATACTCTAGTGAAGAAATGGGCAGAAAACATGAATAGACACTTCTCTAAAGAAGACGTCCAGATGGCCAACAGGCACATCAAAAGATGCTCAACATCACTCCTCACTAGGGAAATACAAATCAAAACCACACTGAGATACAACCTCACGCCAGTCAGAGTGGCCAAAATGAACAAATCAGGAGGCTATAGATGCTGAAGAGGATGTGGAGAAACGGGAACCCTCTTGCACTGTTGGTGGGAATGCAAACTGGTGCAGACACTCTGGAAAACAGTGCGGAGGTCCCTCAAAAAATTAAAAATAGAACTACCCTATGACCCAACAATGGCACTGCTAGGAATTTACCCAAGGGATACAGGAGTGCTGATGCATAGGGGCACTTGTACCCTAATGTTTATAGCAGCACTCTCAACAATAGCCAAATTATGGAAAGAACCTAAATGTCCATCAACTGATGAATGGATAAAGAAATTGTGGTTTATATACACAATGGAACACTACGTGGCAATGAGAAAGAACGAAATATGGCCCTTTGTAGCAACGTGGATGGAACTGGAGAGTGTTATTCTAAGTGAAATAAGTCATACAGAGAAAGACAGATACCATGTTTTCACTCTTATGTGGATCCTGAGAAACTTAACAGAAGACCATGGGGAAGGGGAAGGAAAAAAAAAAAGAGAGGGAGGGAGCCAAAGCATAAGAGACTCTTAAAAATTGAGAATAAACTGAGGGTTGATGGGGGGTGGGAGGGAGAGGAGGGTGGGTGATGGGCATTGAGGAGGGCACCTGTTGGGATGAGCACAGTGTGTTGTATGGAAAACAATTTGACAATAAATTCAATATTAAAACATTTTTTAAAATATAAATAAATAAATAAATAAATAAATAAATAAACTTACTTAAAAAAATGTTTAAAGGGGCACCTGGATGGCTCAGTTGGTTAAGCATCCAACTTCTGCTCAGGTCATGATCTTTTGGCTTGTGGGTTCAAGCTCTGCATGGGGCTCTGTGCTGATAGCTCAGAGCCTGGAGCCTGCTTTGGATTCTGTCTCCGTTTCTGCCCCTCCCCCACTCACGCTCTGTCTCTCAAATATAAACATTAAAATTTTTTTTAATTAAAAAAAAATAAAATAAAACAATGACATCAAATTTATCTTCCTTTTTTTGTGCAGCTTGGAATAATAAGACTAACTCTGCTCTTCGTGGCTTATGCAAATTTAAAGATGGTGCTCACATCTCTCACCAAATGGATACCTGTTGTAGACATCAGGCCTATTTCTAGACAGGGGTCTAAATAGAAGACCCCTTCTAAATAGAAGAGAAGGCACACACCAGTCTGACTGTGGCCCCAGCGGTGGGCTGGGGGCAGACATCAGGTCGGACTGCAGCCCCACCCACCAATGCAAGTTACTCCGGACAGCACAGGGGAAGTGCCCTGCAGTTCTGTGTCACTCCAGGGACTATCCAAAATGATGAAACAGAAGAATTCCCCTCAAAAGAAACTCCAGGAAGTAGCAACAGCTAACAAACTGATTAAAAATGATTTAAACAATATAACAGAAAATGAATTTAAAATAATAGTCATAAAATTCATCGCTGGGCTTGAAAACAGTATAGAGGACAGCAGAGAATCTATTGCTACAGAGATCAAGGGACTAAGAAACAGTCAGGAGGAGCTAAAAATGCTATAAATGAGCTGCAGAATAAAATGGAGGTGACCACAGCTCGGATTGAAGAGGCAGAGGAGAGAATAGGTGAATTAGAAGATAAAATTATGGAAAAAGAGGAAGCTGAGAAAAAGAGAGATAAAAAAATCCAGGAGTATGAGGGGAGAATTAGAGAACTAAGTGATACAATAAAAAGAAATAATTTACGCATAATTGGGATTCCAGAGGAGGAAGAAAGAGGGAAAGGTGCTGAAGGTGTATTTGAAGAAATCATAGCTGAGAACTTCCCTGATCTGGGGAAGGAAAAAGGCATTGAAATCCAAGAGATACAGAGAACTCCCTTCAGATGTAACTTGAATCAATCTTCTGCACCACATATCATAGTGAAACTGGCAAAATACAAGGATAAAGAGAAAATTATGAAAGCAGCTAGGGATAAACATGCTTTAACATATAAAGGGAGACTGATAAGACTAGTGACAGATCTCTCTACTGAAACTTGTCAGGCCAGAAAGGAGTGGCAGGAAATCTTCAATGTGTTGAACAGAAAAAATATGCAGCCGAGAATCCTTTATCCAGCAAGTCTGTCATTTAGAATAGAAGGAGAGATAAAGGTCTTCCCAAAGAAACAAAAACTGAAGGAATTCGTCACCACTAAACCAGCCCTACAAGAGATCCTAAGGGGGATCCTGTGAGACAAAGTACCAGAGACATCGCTACAAGCATGAAACCTACGGACATCACAATTACCCTAAACCCATATCTTTCTATAATAACACTGAATGTAAATGGGCTAAATGCGCCAACCAAAAGACATAGGGTATCAGAATGGATAAAAAAAAAACAAGACCCATCTATTTTCTGTCTACAAGAGACTCATTTTAGACCTGAAGACACCTTCAGACTGAAAGTGAGGGGATGGAGAACTATCTATCATGCTACTGGAAGTCAAAAGAAAGCTGGAGTAGCCATACTTATATCAGACAAACTAGACTTTAAATTAAAGGCTGTAACAAGAGATGAAGAAGGGCATTGTATAATAATTACAGGGTCTATCCATCAGGAAGAGCTAATAATTATAAATGTCTATGCACCGAATACGGAAGCCTCCAAATATATAAAACAATTACTCACAAACATAAGCAACCTTATTGATAAGAATGTGGTAATTGCGGGAGATTTTAATACTCCACTTACAACAATGGATAGATCATCTAGACACAGGATCAATAAAGAAACAAGGGCCCTGAATGATACATTGGATCAGATGGACTTGACAGATATATTTAGAACTCTGCATCCCAAAGCAACAGAATATACTTTCTTCTCGAGTGCACACGGAACCTTCTCCAAGATAGATCACATACTGGGTCACAAAACAGCCCTTCATAAGTATACAAGAATTGAGATCATACCATGCATACTTTCAGACCACAATGCTATGAAGCTTGAAATCAACCACAGGAAAAAGTCTGGAAAACCTCCAAAAGCATGGAGGTTAAAGAACACCCTACTAAAGAATGAATGGGTCAACCAGGCAATTCGAGAAGAAATTAAAAAATATATGGAAACAAATGAAAATGAAAATACAACAATCCAAATGCTTTGGGATGCAACGAAGGCAGTCTTGAGAGGAAAATACATTGCAATCCAGGCCTATCTCAAGAAACAAGAAAAATCCCAAATACAAAATCTAACAGCACACCTAAAGGAAATAGAAGCAGAACAGCAAAGACACCCCAAACCCAGCAGAAGAAGAAAAATCATAAAGATCAGAGCAGAAATAAACAATATAGAAACTAAAAAAACTGTAGAGCAGATCAATGAAACCAAGAGTTGGTTTTTTGAAAAAATAAACAAAATTGATAAACCTCTAGCCAGGCTTCTCAAAAAGAAAATGGAGATGACCCAAATAGATAAAATCATGAATGAAAATGGAATGATTACAACCAATCCCTCAGAAATACAAGCAATTATCAGGGAATACTATGAAAAATTATATGCCAACAAACTGGACAACCTGGAAGAAATGGACAAATTCCTAAACACCCACACACTTCCAAAACTCAATCAGGAAGAAACAGAAAGCTTTAACAGACCCATAAACAGCGAAGAAATTGAATCAGTTATCAAAAATCTCCCGACAAATAAGAGTCCAGGACCAGATGGCTTCCCAGGGGAATTCTACCAGACATTTAAAGCAGAGACAATACCTATCCTTCTCAAGCTCTTCCAAAAAATAGAAAGGGAAGGAAAACTTCCAGACTCATTCTATGAAGCCAGCATTACTTTGATTCCTAAACCAGACAGAGACCCAGTAAAAATAGAGAACTACAGGCCAATATCTCTGATGAATATGGATGCAAAAATTCTCAATAAGATACTAGCAAATCAAATTCAACAGCATATAAAAAGAATTATTCACCATGATCAAGTGGGACTCATTCCTGGACTGCAGGGCTGGTTCAACATTCGCAAATCAATGTGATACATCACACTAATAAAAGAAAAGATAAGAACCATATGATCCTGTCAACCGATGCAGAAAAAGCATTTGACAAAATTCAGCATCGTTTCTTAATAAAAACCCTCGAGAAAGTCCGGATAGAAGGAACATACTTAAACATCAAAAAAGCCATTTATGAAAAGCCCACAGCTAATATCATCTTCAATGGGGAAAAACTGAGACCTTTTTCCCTGAGATCAGCAACACAACAGGGATGTCCACTCTCACCACTGTTGTTTAACATAGTGTTGGAAGTTCTAGCATCAGCAATCAGACAACGAAAGGAAATCAAAGGCATCAAAATTGGCAAAGATAAAATTAAGCTTTCACTTTTTGCAGATGACATGATATTATACATGGACAATCTGATAGACTCCACCAAAAGTCTGCTAGAACTGATACATGAATTCAGCAAAGTTGCAGGATACAAAATCAATGTACAGAAATCAGTTGCATTCTTATACACTAATAATGAAGCAACAGAAAGACAAATAAAGAAACTGATCCCATTCACAATTGCACCAAGAAGCATAAAATACCTAGGAATAAACCTAACCAAAGATGTAAAAATCTGTATGCTGAAAACTATAGAAAGCTTATGAAGGAAATTCAAGAAGATATAAAGAGATGGAAAAACATTCTGTGCTCATGGATTGGAAGAATAAATATTGTTAAAATGTCAATACTACCCAAAGCAATCTACACATTCAATGCAATACCAATCAAAATTGCACGAGCATTCTTCTTGAAGCTAGAACAAGCAACCCTAAAATTTGTATGGAACCACAAAAGACCCCGAATAGCCAAAGTAATATTGAAGAAGAAGACCAAAGCAGGAGGCATCACGATCCCAGACTTTAACCTCTACTACAAAGCTGTAATCATCAAGACAGCATGGTATTGGCACAGAAACAGACACATAGACCAATGGAATAGAATAGAAACCCCAGAACTAGTGCCACAAATGTATGGCCAACTAATCTTCGACAAAGCAGGAAAGAATATCCAGTGCGCAAAAAAAAGCAGTCACCAAAAAGAAGCCCCTTTAACTCAGACTTTATTAACAGAAGTCCAGGATCCAACAGGAAATAATACTCCAAACTCTCCAAATTGAACAGGAAACATGTAAAAGTATATGGCCAATTCTGGGGACTAGATTTTAGGGGTGGATATTGACCATGTGGCGTGTTCAGAGGCGTGTAGGAAAGAATATGGTGGAGGTGTGTAAAATAATTATAAATAAAATGGTGAAGGAACTTAATAAAAGTTTCAAGGTGAAGATACCTGGCAATTACACCGATTGGAAGAAATTTGCTATCTGTCTATCTGCAATGAAGGACATATTTTAGGGTTTCTTCACCACAAAGGAAAATCTAACTAAGGCATTCAAAAATGGAAAAGGACCCCAGCGAGAAGAGATAAGTTTGATGGAGAGCTTATAGCTGCATGGTTTTAACCACAAGCACAAAGAGGTCTGGTGCTTATGTAGGACAGTACCCAGACGGACTGCTGATGTACTTGGCTGCCTCACTAGTTTATGAGTCTGGCCTCAGTCTAAGGGTGCATTATGTATGTGGACTTGAGAGCCAACTTTTTAAATCTTCCCCCTCTCCCCTCAACAGCATCTCCTCTATGAATCTGCTCCGATGCTTCGGTTTCCGGCTCTGAGCAATCACTCATTTGGGGTTTTATTAATTAGGAATACATAGAAGCCTCAGTTCAGCACACACTTGAAATTTCTGAGACCTGGCTGGAGGGCAGGGAGCAGCGGTCCGAAGGCAGACAGTGAGCACAAGAAAGGGGGATGCTGCGGGGCGCTGGAGGTCAGGCGGTGGAAGGACGGCATCTCCCAGTCTCCCCAATGAGGTGGGCAGTAGCCCCTCTGGGCAATCTTGGCATGTAGGGCCAAGTGTTGAATAGTGAGGGGTTGAGTGGGAAAATTGTGCAGGAAAGCCCCACCTGACAATTATGGATTCCCTTTTCTGGTCCCCAGTGGTATTTGCCAGTTTCACTCCCATTTTTGTATTTGCCCCCTTTTGTGTTGTGTCATTTCATGAAGATCAAATGCAACATGAAAAGGGCAATTGCAAATGGTTCAACAAGAACAGGAACAAAAACATATCAAAGAAAAAGTTGTTTCCCAAACTTCCAGTAAGCAGGAATCTCCCAGAAACTTGACAGATTCCACCCCAAATACTATCACAGAACTGTTGATGGTGCACATGTCCCAAATTCAGCTCAGCTGTTCGGCATGCTTGCCCACAACTCAGGATCTGTTCTTTCTAGCCCACACCTTCAGCTCAGGCTGGAAGGCAGAGTAAGGGCAGAAAACCTTGTTCCAACTCTGTGGTCTCTTGTTTGCTCACAAGAGTCAACAATTCTCATGGCTCTGCCCATTCTGCAGGAGGCCTGGTGTGGGTTTGAGACTGAGAGGAAAATGCCCTTGCTTCATCCTTGTCAGCCTATCATGAGGGCTCAGAGAGGTCTGGGCAGTGAGATCTCTCCTTGTCCCCCCCTACGCCCTCTCCACGCCATTCTGCATACAGGGCTGGGGACATGGGCCCAACATTCCAGCTCTGTCCTGGGAGGGACCACAGCATTGTGTGACAGCAAAGGCCACAGTCGGCAGGCATGAGGTAAGAAATGATGGTGTGGAGATAGAAGGCAGTGTTGCAGCACATACTGGTAAATTTACAGTAAACAGTCTTGTTCTTATAATTTGAGGCAGTTCTGAGAAATGGACTGACATCAAATGTATATACACAGACTTCCTGGATATGCACACGAACAAAAACCCCACTGCATTATTTAAATAGAAAACAGATGTCACTGAACGAAGCTAAAAAATTCGCTGAACGAAGCTAAAAAAAAAAAAAAAAGCAGGTTATTCATACAAATAAAACTTTTGCAAGACTACTTGACCTGGGTCATTTCTTGCCTCTGCCTCTGGAAATCAAAAGCAAAACTTAAACTGTTACCTAAAACCGGTATTAGGGAACCAGTTACCAGTTTCCTACCATTTAAGAAAATTCTAATATTATAACCCACCGCTTGAAGAATACACAGTCGCTGCCGTCTGACTATACAAGTGACTTTACAACCACTCACCCCGGAGCCTCATCTCACATTTGGTGTGAGTGTTCATGGTTTGCACTTGTGCACAATAACCTTGTACTAATTATCACTTTGGCAATTCATTGGTTTTCCTTCTGTGATTTCTGAGTTTTTAATATCTAATAAAGTCATGCAAACTTTGGTGAGTGATGGAGAACATGTGTAAGGACAAGATGTTAAATTGCCTATTTTGTGCCAAGAGGTAGACAAAACTGACTTAATTTAGCCTGAAATGTCTCCAACTCAACACTTCTCTGATGAACCCAGAAGACAAGGCTAGTGGGTTTTTATAGGCATTGCCCTGACAGACCCCTGGTCTGGTCACTACTTATGGTCTCCCATTAGGAATCACTAATCCTCTGAGCCCACCCTGAGGTGAGAGCCTCATGCCACCTGGCTCTCTATGAATCCAGTCAGTCCCAATGGGTTGGCGTGGGCTGGGGCTTACAATACAGAGTGAGCAGGGAGGCACACATGCTGAGATGTCAATGGGAAAGTCCGACGCTGGAAAACCAGCATCCCTGTGATGATGAAGACTCCTGATGTCACTACATGGTCATAATCAGCACTATGGCACCACTCAAATGTGGTAAGACCTGATGTATTGGCAGGAAAGGGCAGAGATGATTCCAGAGGAAGACTAGGGAAAAAGTCCCATTATGTTCATGCAGGAGAACAAAGGTTTGGGAGTTCATACACTGCCCTTTGTTAGCATCTGCACAACTTCCTTGTTGAAATTCAAATTCCTGTCATCATGTGAGAGTGTTTCTAGTGGCCAGTGGGTCACACTTACAGGAAAAGGGGACTCTGCAACCACCTCTGAGCACCCTAGCCTAATGGCCTGCCTGCGTCCTGCAATTTCCTCCATCTCTTGGAAAAGAAATCATTGCTTAGTCTCCAGATTAAAGTAGCCTTTGAAGAAAATTCCTCCGTAGAGGAAAGCTCACTCAGAAAGGATAAAACCTAAAAGTAAAGGTTGGGAATGGGTCAGGTGCTGGCCACCATGCTGTGTGTGTGAGTGTGTGTGTGTGTGTGTGTGTGTGTGTGTGTGTGTGTTATGTATTTTGGTTGGGGTACTATCTGAGGAGCAGCTTGGGCAGAGCCTTGGAATAGCCTTTCCAGAAGAGTCTATGCCTCTCTCTACTCTTTGTGAGCACCAGGACCCATCTGTTCTGGAACCTGTCAAGACTACAAGCCAGGATTAAGGGGAAGGGTGTTCTGGAAAGGTGGGGGACTTAGATTCCCTGATATAGGGGCTAAGGCACTGGTACACTGTGCAAGAGAGAAATGCAGTGAGGTGGGAGAGAGAGTGGCAGGCAACAGTGGGTGACATAGGGGTTGGGGAGTAAGAGGAATGAGAGAAGGGAGAGAAAAGAAAGAAGATAGAAGGAACTTCCTTGTTCTGGTTTCACTTCTTTAATTTAATCCACATTTACAATGTCAAGATTATGCAATTCAGATTTACCATGTATCTGTTGCACAAGAAACCATTATCACTGTAGGCCATCACTGTAGGTCAATGACCACATTGGAAGATGTGTTTTGGCCACATGTGATCGCTGATGCACTCTGGGAAGTGAAAAATGTTGGAGGAGGGAATTGTTTGGGGCAAGGAGGGAGAGGGCAAGTTAGAAATAGGCCAAAGAGGGGCGCCTGGGTGGCGCAGTTGGTTGAGCGTCCGACTTCAGCCAGGTCACAATCTCACGGTCCGTGAGTTCGAGCCCCGCGTCAGGCTCTGGGCTGATGGCTCGGAGCCTGGAGCCTGTTTCCGATTCTGTGTCTCCCTCTCTCTCTGCCCCTCCCCCGTTCATGCTCTGTCTCTCTCTGTCCCAAAAATAAATAAAAAACGTTGAAAAAAAATTAAAAAAAAAAAAAAGAAATAGGCCAAATAGATCAATGTCTACAATTTCAGTGGATAATATTCAGACCCAAGATAGTAAGTTAGACTTGCACAGTTCATCTTTTTTGTAAGATGCTGCCCATCTGGGGCACCTGGGTGGCTCTTTCCACTGAACGTCCAACGCTTGATTTTTGCTCAGGTCATGATCCCAGGGTGATGGGGTCAAGCCCCACATCAGGCTTTGCACTGAGCATTAAGCCTGCTTAAGATTCCCACGCTCTGCTCTGCCCCTGTCCTCTCCTCTCCTCTCCCCTCCCCTCCCCTCCCCTCTCCTCTCCTCTCCGTCTCTCAAATTAAAACAAACAAAAGAGATGCTGCCTCTCCAGTGCTATGGGTCACAGACTATACCAAACAAACCATCTAGCTGGTGTCTGAGGATTTGAATCTTTAACTCTGCTTTGATCTGTATTTGGCTCTTTTGACCTTCTGAATCTCTCCCCATGTGTTGTTTTGTTTGCTTCACCCTATCCTGGGGAAAACCTTTACTCATAAGAGAAGAATGATATCTCAAGAGTAGTGGGTTGCAGGTGTGTGTTTGGACAGAGGGGAATTTCAGTTCCTTCAGATGACACCAGATAAGATGGTTCTCCACCCCCTCAGAGCACAGAGTTTGCCTCAGAAGCAGCTTTGGTGCTTGTGGTTTCCTTTCACTAAACCAGAAAAGTTATTTTTCAGCCTTGGCAAAAACACCTAGAAACCAAGTTCTTTTCAAGACACAGTTGAACTCAGAATGAATTAGAAGTAAACATGAAAAGCTTTTGTGCAGAAGTTGTTGGTGAGGGAATAGAGGGCGGACAGGATCCTGAGTACAGGGGAAGGTGTCAGGAGACATATTGGGGCAAAGACTCCATGTGCTCACCTCCCAGGTCACATCCAGGGCTTCTCTCCAGTTTGCCTTAACCATAACTGTTCTGTTTTGGTGCACTAAGAGGGTGGGATGTAGCAAGGCAGAGGAAGTGAAGGAGGACCCCAATAAGAACACCCAAATGCAGATCATGGAACACACAACGAGGGACAGGTTTTTGAATCTATTCTTCACACAGCCAACAGTCACACACATCTGACTGTGGCCTGATTAAAACAATCCTGGAGTGATTTTCCATTTTTCGTAGGAGAATATTCAGGATCCAAACTTGATGACAAGTCCCCATATGAATTGAATCTTCTACCTCAAACTCCAGCCTCATTACCACACAATCTGACTTCTTGTCTCTGGGTTCTAGACATCCTGGCTTCCTTTGAATATCCGGGAGAATGCCATGCTGTCACTTTCCTTGGAATACCCTGTTTCCTTTTCTTTCAATCCCTCTAGTTTCTACTCACTCTTCAACTTCAGCTCATGTGATGTTAATTCTAAGAACTCTTTTCCGATTACCCCTCTCCGCTCAGTTTAGCTTCTCTCTTACATGCTCCCAAGCTACCTTGCATTCCCCTTAATAACACTCATAATGCTAAAATTTTTGTTCAATGTCAGGTTTGCCTAAGAAAGGAGGTAGTGATGGGGGAAAGATAGTGATGGTAAAAATATTATTCTCTTAAAAGATAGAACGATAATTCCTCTGGAATGGCATAAACTGTTCAGAAAAACAAGATGGCTGTCATGTTTGGAAGGAAGAGGGAAGCCCAAAACCTGATACAGCTGGAACCAGGGCAAAGGAGCAGCCAGTGAGCTGGAAAGACAGCCTAAAGTAGCTATTAGCAAATAGAATCCAGCAATACCTTAAGTGGAATGCAAAGAAGGTTTAATATTGGGAAATACTTTCATCTAATTTAATGTATTATAAAGCCATGGGGCCACGTAATCTGATAATCCCTTTAGCTATTGAAAGGTAATTTGATAAAATTCAACATCTAATAACTGGTTATTTTTTTAGCATAAGAAAATTTTCCATCTGAACCTCAAAACATATTGTTTAATGAGAAACATTGAAGTATTTCCACAAAAGTTAGGAATAAAACAAGGAGGCCTACTGTCATTGTGATTATTTGGCATTCTTCTAGATACCAGCCATGATAAAAGTGAACAAAATTGGAAGTTAAAAAGAGAATCCAAGAGGAAGAGGTAAAATGATCATTTGGGGCCCCATAAAGAACTTCTACAAATCAAGATCAAAACGTTTAACAACAGAATTCAAACATGGGCAACAAATATATAAGACAGTAGTCAATAAAGAAAACGACAATTCTTACACATATGAAAAATTTTCATCCACATTCATATTGAGTAACGCATATAAAAATCACATTAAGGGGCACCTGAGTGGCTGACTCAGTTGAGCATCCAACTCTTGATTTTGGCTCAGGTCATGATCTCAGGGTCGTCGGATCAAGCCTTACATCAGGCTCTGTGCTGGGTGTGAAGCCTGCTTAATATTCTCTCTCTCAAGGGGAACCCTCTTGCACTGTTGGTGGGAATGCAAACTGGTGCAGCCGCTCTGGAAAACAGTATGGAGGTTCCTCAAAAAAAATAAAAAGTAGAACTACCCTATGACCCAGCAATAGCACTACTTGGAATTTACCCAAGGGATACAGAAGTGCTGATGCAGAGGGGGATGTGTACCCCAATGTTTATAGCAGCGCTTTCAACAATAGCCAAATTATGGAAAGAGCCTAAATGTCCATCAACTAATGAATGGATAAAGAAGATGTGGTGTATATATACAATGGAATGTTACTTGGTAATGAGAAAGAATAAAATCATGCATTTGCAACAACATGGATGGAACTAGAAGGTATTATGCTGAGTGAAATAAGTCAGTCAAAGAAAGACAGATATCATATGTTTTCACTCATGTGTGGATCTTGAGAAGCTTAACAGAAGACCATGGGGGAAGGGAAGGGGAAAAAATACTTACAAACAGGGAGGGAGGGAGGCAAACCACAAGAGGCTCTTAAATATAGAGAACAAACTAAGGGTGGATGGGGGAGTGAGGGAGAGGGAAAATGGGTAATGGGCATTGAGGAGGGCACTTGTTGGGATGAACACTGGGTGTTGTATGTAAGCCAATTTGACAATAAATTATATTAAAAAAATAAAAAAAGATTCTTTCTCTCCCTCTCTGCCCTTCTCCCCCATTCATGCACTCTATCTCTCTAAAAATAAAAATTAAGAAGAAATTTTTAAAAGGAGGACATCACACTAAGATACAATTTTTCACTTATTAGATTGGCAGACAAAATTATGAGCACGGATATGGGGAAATAATAAAATGCTGATGTATGCAATTTGGTTAACATTTTGTTATAGGCAATCCAGTAATATCTATCAAAATTACAAGTACATGTACCAATTGTCTAGCAATGCCACTTCTAAGAATCTATATGGATGACCCAACTCTCTCTTGCTGTATAACAAACCACTCCAAAACTCAGTGCCATAAAACAACAATTTTATTATGCTCATGATTTCGTGTGCCAGCAATTCAGGAGGAGACAGAGGGCACAACTTGTTTCTCCTCCATGCAGACTGGGACTTCAATTGGTGTGACTGGAATGGCTTCAGGGAGCTGGGATCCAGCTAGATGAGAGCCACACGGTTGTGGCTTCTTCATTGTCAACCGTGTTACGAGGTTCTTCATGCTGTGCCTGCTGGGGCTGGAACATCAAAGATAGCTCCTCCACTCCTTTGCCAAGGTGACAGCACTCTTGACCTGGTTGTTTCAATTCCCTAGTTCCTCACACTGAGGTAAAGTCCAGAATTTAAAGGGATTATTGGTCAGCTTTAATCACTGAGAGGGGAGGGAGGTCAAAGAGCAGTCACAGTGGTTGTTCAGAGTGATTGAGATGGTGTGGGGGTGAACTGGTATAGGAGAGAGCAGAATGACCCATGCCTGAGACTTGTCTGTGTCCCATTCCAAGGAACTGAGAACTGTCTTCAAGTCATGGTACTTGATGCTCTGGAAGGGGATGATTGTGATCCGTCCTCTCAGATCATAGACAAAGCAATGGAATAAAATTCAAAATGGACATCTCTTTGCATTCCCTCACTTGCCAGCATACACCCTTGGTGATGAGATGCTGCTGGTAATCCCATAATCTAATTGAATGCTTCTGTTAATGTCTTTTGTATGACTTAAAATTTATTAAAAAAAATTTTTTTTGGTGGTGCCTGGGTGGTTCAGTCATTTGAGTGTCCGACTTCTGCTTAGGTCATGATCTCACTGCTCGTGGGTTCGGGCCCCATGTAGGGCTCTGTGCTGACAGCTCAGAGCCTGGAGCCTGCCTCGGATTCTGTCTCCATCTCTCTGCCCCTCCCCTGCTCATGCTCTGTCTCTGTCTCTCTCTCTCTTTCTCTCAAAATATAAAATAAAACATTAAAAAATGTTTAGGGAGAGAGAGCAGGGGACAGGGGCAGAGGGAGAGAGAGAGAGAGAGAGAGAGAGAGAGAGAGAGAGAGAGAGAATCCCAAGCAACCTCCACACACAGCACAGAGCCTAATGTGGGGCTTGATCACATGACCCTGGGATCATGACCTGAGCTGAAATCAAGAGTCGGACACTCAACCAACTGAGCCACCCAGGTGCCCCTAAAATTTTTTAATTTAAAAGTTTAGTCATTAATTTAAAAAAAATTTTTTGAATATTTATTTTTGAGGGGGAAGGGGGAGAGAGAGAGGGTCACAGAATCTGAAGCAGGCTCCAGACTCTGAGCTGTCAGCACAGAGCATGACACGGGGCTCAAACCCAGGGACCACAAGATCATGACCTGTGCTGAAGTGGGATGCTTAACCAACTGAGGCACCCAGGTGCCCCTAGTCATTAATTTTTATACTATGAGACTGACCCTTCTTAAAACTTTGGGCATCAGTTCAAACCAGTTCCTTGGCAGCAAATCCTGTGCTATGTTAAGCTAACAATTCTTCACACTTTTCAATGGACAAGCCTCTAAATCTAACCTCTTTTAAAAGATCCAAATTGGGAGTTCTTGTTTGTTTGTTTGTTTGTTTGTATGTATGTTGTATTGTGTCTTTCGTTTGTTTTGCTTTGCACTCATCACTTCCATGAAACTTTGGAAGTCAGCAATAAACGTCAGGTATGGATTGTTCCACACTCCCCACCCCCGCCTTTGCTAGTTCACCTCACGCACTCTCACTGCACTTCTTTATGAGTGTGCTGAGGTTGCTTCAGATCTGCTGTCTCAACAACTTTCAAGGGTACAATCCAGAATTATAACTGTAGTCATCATGCTGTACGTTAGATCCCCGGGACTTAGTCATCTTATAACTGAAGCCTTTTACCTTTGACCAGTATCTCCCCATCTCCCCGTGAGATCATGACCTGAGCCAAAACCAGGAACCGGATGCTTAACTGACTGGGTCACCCAGGTGCCCCTAAGTGTTTATTATTTTTTTTAATTATATATAAGTGTTTTACTGAATTTTATATATGATTTAGAAAATTGATAGGCTTTGGCTTGATGTATTATATTTACATTATATTTGTTTTACATATAAAACAATAGGAAATAGGTCTCTGTTACTGTTTTGACACAGAATATCTTATTTTTAGAAATAGATTACTGATATTAAGCAGGAGTTACCCACATTGTATTGTTCTTTAGCACACTTAAGGAACTGCGTAGAAACGAATCTGGAAGAATACAAAGCAAAGTAATAATAGCGTGTGTAGCAAGGTAGTGATGTTCACCCAAATCCCACGGCTCCACTGCATTTCCCAGCCTTACTGTAGTGAGGCCAGGGTTGTGGGACTATTCCTCATCAGTGGGTTGGGAGAGAAAGCCACATGAGGTTACTGCAAATCTGAGATGAAGGCAATGTAAACTCCATATTCTCTCTCCCCTGCTGTGATGGCTGCCACATAAATAAGAAGAAAGAGCATTTGAACGATTTCAACTTTAACTCTTTGGTTTGTTCTTCCTGAATGCCCACACTCGAATTATTACTGTAGACACGACTAGATCTTTGATCCCCAGAAGTGCGTCCCCTGAAATTACAGAGCTGGACAGGAAAGAAAAGCCAGGGTGCCAGGAAAGCCATGAGTGAGTTATTTCAAAATGCTTTAAGAGTTAATGACTGTTAACTTCCAGTCTGACTCAGGAAGTGGGCTTCTCTCAGGTTCCTCTTCCCGCAAACTTCTGTCTCTGCACAGCACCCCATTAGAGGTGCCCCTTCCATGCTCTTGTCCTCCCCAGTCCACACTTGCCTTTAGAACAGTCGCTGCCACCAGTGAGAAAGAGGCTTAACTTCCACGAGGGGCGGGGCTTTGCACTTGGGCAAACTTGAAACAGTGAGGACACAGCCCTGCAGAGAAGGGATCAAATCTGCCAGAGGCAGTCCTGCCTTTCTTTCCTGTCCAGCTGAAATCATTCGAACACTGGTGTTCCACTACTGGCAAGAAAACACGGTCAACCTGATAGCAAGTAACTACTGATTAAAATTTCCTATTTTAACTGTTTATTGTGTGCATGTGGCATAAATGAGAATGTCAGACACAGGCACATGGTGGGGCTCTTTTGCAGCAGGGAGGCTCTGTGGAGATTGAGAAGAGGAAGAAGATAGACTGCACTTTTGTTTTATTTTCTTTCTCTTTGAGCTGAGCTGGCAAGTCACAGGTTTTAACAAGGAGTCATCTGGGTTTTTGTTTTTGTTGTTTGTTGTTTGGTTGTGGTTTTTTTTTGACAGTAAATCAGATAAGCTCACATTCACGAAAAGCTCCTCAGTGTTGATTTCTACTTCCCAGGCTATGCTTGAAAAAAAATTTTTTTAAGAACAATTTTCCTGATTTTAAGGGAAACAATTTAGAGTGACTGCTTTGCCTGAAGTATAGTCAGTTTACAGGAACTGTAAACATCGTATAGTTTAGTTTACATGTTACTGGCAAACAGAGCTTCCTTAACATAAAGTCAGTGAAAAGAATTTGGACATTCCCATGTGCTCATGAGTTTTCTGTGCCTTGTCACTTTGGTATATGCTGTGAGAAAAAGAGCTCTTTAAGCAAAAGAGAAAAACTATCTGATGAAACAAAGCGATGTATAGGTAAAGGGATAGACCCCAGGGCTTCTTCATGCTGTTGAGGAAAGAAGAAAATGCAAGCAATTGATGGATTGAATGAAATGTATTTCTGGATTCAAAGATAGTATGCTTGATTCATGGAGTCTCTTGCAAGGACTGCAAGGCAGAGTGGTGGGGTTGGAGAGAGAGGAGAGGTAGGGAAGAAGGGAGCAAGGTGGGGAAAGGAGAGAAGGAAAGAAAAGACTGAACCTCACATCTGGGGAAGGCAGATTTAGAGAGGAAGGTGAGAGAGGGAAAGGGTGAGACCAAAGAGAGCAGGAGGGGCAGGAGGTCTTGGGAGGATGGAGGAAGTAGAGAAGAGGTAGGTGTGGAGACCAGGAGCAGGTAGGGCTTACAAACTAAACCCACTTCTCAACTCACTGGGTGACTTTGGGCAAGGGACTCTATTTCTCTGTAAGACAGATTAATTATCTCCCCCATCAGCTATGAGTAAACAAACGAGCCATGGGTATGACAGTGCTCTCGGAATACAAGAGTCTTTCATGATGCAGAACTAATAAACTAAAAACATAAATATAAATGTAAGTATATAAATGTATAAATATAAATATAATATAACATATATTATACACATATACATTGTATATATAATATTTATAAACATATATAATATATATTTATAATAATATTTATATATAATATATATATTATTGGTCTCTGGCCTCTCTGTCCCTCAGGAACAGCAATGGACCAACAGGAATGCAGTCATTCTGGTAAGAATATGAATTCTTGTGTGTGTGTGATTATTTTACCATATTTTCTGCCTATTTTATATAAAAATCATTCTACCCTCTCTAAGCAAAGCATAAGCTATCAGATGCTTCTTCATTAGAGAGAAAAATTTTATGCTGCTCATTTCAGTATTTCCCTGGTCCAGCCATTTCACTAGTGGTCAAGAACACACCCCAGCCCAGAGAAGTCAGAGGAACCATCTCTGACCTTGGAACGGAGTCAGGTTACTTAACCGACTGTGAGATGGAACTCACAGTCTTGACTACACATCTCTGATCTTCAGAAAATGTGTACTTTAGACAGCCAGCACTGGGTGATTTGGGCAAGCCTTGCATGACAAGATATGTTTCTTTTCTTTTTTTTAACATTTATTCATTTTTGAGAGAAAGGCAGAGCGTGAGCAGGGGTGGGGGTGGGCGGGGGCAGAGACTGAAGGAGACACAGAATCCGAAGCAGGCTCCAGGCTCTGAGTTGTCAGCACAAAGTCCGATGCGGGGCTTGAACTCACAGACCACAAGATCATGACTTGAGCTGAAGTCGGACACTTAACCAACTGAGCCATCCAGGCGCCCCATATGTTTCTAAATCCGTCTCGTCCCCTGAGTATGTTTTTCTAAGATCCAACGTGGCATTCCTAGAGAAACTGAGATGTTTTAAAAATCATTGTTTGTTTTATTTGATAATGGAGTTAGCTTCTGTTTTATCAATACAGTGTATTGGAAGATTCTCTTTGCCCATAAGGTGGGAATATCTCCCATTGTTAAAAATATTCCATTGGCATAAGCAGTATATTCATGACACTGTAAACTTGCTCTACAGAACCATGTATGAAGAACCAACGTGCCAGAGGATCAGAGCTGAGAATCATGCTGGTGGGCAAAACAGGAACCGGCAAAAGTGCTACAGGGAACAGCATCCTCAGGATGCAAGCATTTGAATCGCGGCTGAGTGCCCAGTCCATCACTAAGACTTGCAGTAAACATGAGGGAAGCTGGGGAGGGAGGGAGATGGTCATTGTTGACACACCGGATATGTTTTCTGGGAAGGACCACTCTGATTCCTTGTACAAAGAGGTGTGGAGATGCTACTTACTCTCTGCACCAGGACCCCATGTGCTGCTCCTGGTGGCCCAGCTGGGCCGATTCACTGACCAGGACCAGCAGGCTGTGCAGAGGGTGAAGGAGATCTTTGGAGAAGATGCCATGAGACACACAATTGTCCTCTTCACCCACAAGGAAGACCTGGAGGGAGAATCCGTGACGGATTACATCCGCGACACAGATAACAAAGCCCTGTGCAAGGTGGTGGCAGCATGTGGGGGCAGAGTGTGTGCCTTTAACAACTGTGCTACAGGGAGTGAGCGGGATGGCCAAGTGAGGGAGCTAATGGATGTGATTGAGGACCTGGTGTTGGAGAAAAGGGGTGACCACTATACCAATGGGCTCTACAGCCTAGTAACAGCATCAGAATGTGGACCTGTGTGGTCAGAGGAAAGGTTCAAGGATTTCAAAAGAGATCTTGTAAAGTACATGCAAATTCAGAGACGTTACTCAGCTGAATCAAATGGCCTGAAACAAGGCCTAATCAAAACATTCGTCTTTATTTTATTTTGTATTCATTTGTTCGCCAAATTCCCAGTTCTGTTATTGTGTCCATTGTACAGAGTGTGCAACTTGTTTTACTGCTTTCTCGTTAGAATGTGCAGTTTGTCCTGTAGATTGCTGTTCTTTATAGCTGGAATACTGATGACAATTTTGAGAAAGATCACTGGGCTGGAATGCATAACTCGTAGAGCATAGTTACAGGTCAGCAATTATTTACTCACTGCCGTGTATGGGGTGAGTCCAAGTGCTTCCCCTGTAAAATGCAGTGCCTGACATCAGTAAATGTTTGAGATTCTGTAAAGTGTTTAAATCTTGACATTGCTTGGGGCACCTGGGTGGCTCAGTGGATTAAGTGTCTGACTTCAGCTCAGGTCATGATCTCACGCTTCATAGATTCAAGCCCCACGTTGGGCTCTGTGCTGACAGCTCAGAGCCTGGAGTCTGTTCAGATTCTGAGTCTCACTCTCTCTCTGCCCCTACCCCACTCATACTCTCTCTACTTTCTCAATATAAATAAGTACACTTTAAAATAAATAAATATTTTTGAAAAACAAAGAAATGAGGGAAGGAAAATGAAGCACGCCCAAAACTTCTCCAATAAGAATAGAAGAATGAAAATTAATAAATTCAATTCCCATACCAAAAAATACCCATGAAAAGGAAGTAAACTAAAGGAAAGTATGGAAATAATAAAAATAAAAACAAAAATTAATGTGGTGGGGAATAAAACATACAGGGCCTAATTAATAAATTAAAACTCTGGTTTGTTGAAAAAAAAATAAACTACTCATCTTTTTGGATAAGAAAAGGGGAAAAGGACACAAATAAAATTTTCAATATGATAAGAAGTTGTGACAACTAAATCAGAAGAAATTTTTAAAATTTAAGACTTCTTTGCAAATAAATGTGAAGATCTGGATGAAATGGATAACTTTCCTGGGGAAATACAGAGTAGCAAAACTATTTCCACTAGACAGATGAAGGTGAAATAGACCAATTTACATGGAAGAGATTGAGAAAGCCATTCAGGGACCACACCACAAAGTAAGTACCAAGGCCAGATGGTTTTGCATGGGAGTTCTTCTGAACCTTCAACATTCAGATAGTCCCAGTGCTCTTTAAATTGTTGCAGAACATTGGAAATGAAGGGAAATTTCCCTAACTGCTTTTTCAAAAGAAGTATAGCATTGATACCTAAGCTTGATAAAGACCATACAAAAAGATGAAACTATAAACCAATATCTCTCATGAGTATCAAAACAAAAATACCAAATAAAATACTAGCAAATAGACTCCAACACCACATTCTTAAACATAAATGAAAAATTGATTCGTTATTGGAAAATCTATTAATGTCATTCACCTTATCAATAGACTTAAGGAAAAATAATCATAAGGTTATTTCCATAGATGACTTGTGAAAGCCTTTGACAAAATTTAACAGCTATTCATGATAAATAATATAATAGCTATTCACTCAAGAAAAGAGTAGACAGGGGCACCTGGGTGGGTCAGTTGGTTACATGTCTGACTCAATTTCAGCTCAGGTCATGATCTCACAGTTCTTGGGATTGAGCAGCGCATCTGACTCTTTGGGACAGTGTGGAGCCTGCTTGGGATTCTCTCTTCCTCTTTCTGCCACTCCCCTGCTCACACATGCTCACTCTCCCTCCCTCTCTCTCTTTCTCAAAATAAATTTTAAAAACTTTTATAAAAAGTGGAGAATACTTGTTTAAAATATTTATACACACACAAATACAAATTGTATACTACTGTAATCCAGTATCTCACTTACTTAACTGGGAATCACTGAAGATATATTGAGGAACAAAGCAAGCCATGTCCATCCTTTACTATTCAACATCGTGATAGACGTCTTAGCCAATGCAATGAGATAAGAGCAGTCAATTATGGGCATAAGACTAAATAAAAAAGAAGTGATAAACTGTGGTGCAACCATAAGATGGAATCCTAGTCAGCAATTAAAGAAGACAAGCTATTGGGGCGCCTGGGTGGCGCAGTCGGTTAAGCGTCCGACTTCAGCCAGGTCACGATCTCGCGGTCCGGGAGTTCGAGCCCCGCGTCGGGCTCTGGGCTGATGGCTCAGAGCCTGGAGCTTGTTTCCGATTCTGTGTCTCCCTCTCTCTCTGCCCCTCCCCCGTTCATGCTCTGTCTCTCTCTGTCCCCAAAATAAATAAACGTTGAAAAAAAAAAAAGAAGAAGACAAGCTATGGACACACACCACATGGATGACTCTCAAAGTTTTTATGCTGAGTGAGTGAAGCCAGTCTCCAAAGGGACTTTGTTTTACTTATCTCTAAATTCTCAGTGCACTCTTTTGTTGTTGTTTTGTTTATTTATTTACTTTGAAACGGAGGAAAGGGAGAGTGAGCACAAACAGGGGAGGGGCAGAAAGAGAGGGAGAGAGAGAATCCCAAGCAGGCTCCAAGCTGTCAGCGTAGAGCCCGATATGGGTCCCCAGCCCACCAATGGTGTGATCATGACCTGAGCCGAAATCAAAAGTCAGTCACTCAACCGACTGAGCCAGCCAGGTGCTCTTAGATTCTCATTGTAGTATTATGGTATAAAATCTACCCTGAAGTAAAACAATCAATCAATGTTAATGAATGGATAAATAGATATAAACTCTTGAAGCTGGAGAGAAGTGAATGTGTCGCACATGTCATTCTCCTATTGTGTGAACCACCATGTGTAATATCTATCAAGGACTTTCTACATGCATTCTGCCATGGGAGACAAATGGGAATCACTGCTCTCAAGGTATTTCAATATTTTTTAATGTTTATTTTATTTTTGAGAGAGAGAGACAGAGACAGAGCATGAGTTGGGGAGGGGCAGGGAGAGAGGGAGACACAGAATCTGAAGCAAGCTCCAGGCTCCAAGCCCTCAGCACAGAGCCCATGCAGGGCTCATACTCATGAACTGTGTGATCATCACCTGAGCTGAAGATGGACACTTAATTGACTGAACCCCTCAGGTGCCCCTCTCAGGGTATTTCACGTGGGACTCTCATCTCCCTAGTGCTTCTCAGGAGTAGAACCTTTGGCTTTGCCTCATCTACAGCATTAACCTGAATGCAAAGGTGACAATAATTGAATGTACTTAGGAAAGAATCGCTGCAGTTAAAGACATTTTTTTTTCAGATTAAACCTGTATTCACTTTTTATTGGGAGGTATGTGTGTCTCTTTGTTTAAGTATTTGCTCACAGAAGGTTATAATACAGTAGGATGTTAAATTCATAATGGAACTTTGGCTAAAATTCCAATAATGAAAACAGTAGATGCAAAGTGTATGCACATTCTACAGTGAAACCAAATCTATCTCAATCTGAGTGACTATTTCTTTTTTTTTTTAATTATTACTTCTTTTTAAAATTTTCATTCCTTAGTTAGCATATAGTGCAACAATTATTTCAGGAATAGAATCCAGTGACTCATCTCCTACATATAACACCCAGTGCTCATCCCAACAAGTGTCTTCCTTAATGCCCTTTACCCATTTAGCCCATCCCCCCATCCACAACCCCTCCAGAAACCCTCTGTTTGTTCTCTATATTTAAGAGTCTCTTAGGTTTTGTCCCTCTCCCTGTTTTTATATTATTTTTTCCTTCCCTTCCCTTATGTTCATCTGTTTTATATCTTAAATTCCACATATGAGTGAAGTCATATGATATTTGTCTTTCTCTGGTTGACTAATTTCACTTAGCATAATACCCTCTAATCCCAACCATGTTGCTGCAAATGGCAAGATTTCATTCTTTTTGATAACTGAGCAGCACTCCATTGTGTATATATACATCTTCTTTACCCATTCATCTGTTGGTGGATGGACATTTGGACTCTTTCCATACTTTGTCTATTGTCGGTAGTGCTGCTATGAACATTAGGGTGCATGTGTCTGAAATTTATCCCTTGGATAAATACCTAGTAGTGCAATTGCTAGGTCATAGGGTAGTTCTACTTTTAATTTTTTGAGGAACCTCCATACTGTTTTCCAAGTGGCTGCACCAGTTTGCATTCCCACCAGCAGTGCAAAAGGGATCCTCTTTCTCCTCATCCTCACCAACATCTGTTGCCTGAGTTGTTAATTTTAGCCATTGTGACTGGTGTCAGGTGGTATTTCATTGTGGTTTTGGTTTGCATTTTGCTGATAATGAGTAATGTGGAGCATTTTTCCATTTGTTATCCATCTGGATGTCTTCTTCTTTTAAACAATTTTTAACGTATATTTATTTCAGAGAGAGCGAGAGAGAGTGTGAGCAGGGGAGGAGCAAAGACAGAGAGGCAGACACAGAATCTGAAGAGGGCTCCTGGTTCTGAACTGTCAGGACAGATCCTGACACAGGGCTCAAACTCATGAACCATGAAATCATGACCTGAACCAAAGTCGGACGCTTAACCAACTGAGCCATGCAGGCACCCCTTTTTAGATGTCTTCTTTAGAAAAGTGTCTATTCATGTCTTTTTCCCATTTCTTCAGTGAAGTATTTCTTTTTTGGGTGTTGAGTTTGATAAGTTCTTTATACGTTTTGGATCCTAACCCTTTATCTGATATGTCATTTACAAATATCCTCAGCCATTTTGTCAGTTGCCTTTTAGTTTCGCTGATTGTTTCCTTTGCCCTGCAGAAGCTTTTTATCTTGATGAGGCCCCAATAGTTTATTTTTGTTTTTGTTTCCCTGCCTCCAGAGACACATTGAGTAAGAAGTTGCTGCGGCCAAGTTCAAAGAGGTTTTTGCCTGCTTTTTCCTCTAGGATTTTGATGGCTCCCTGTCTTATGTTTAGGTCTTTCATCTGTATTGAGTTTATTTTTGTGTATGATGTATAAAAGTGGTCCAGGTTCATTCTTCTGGATGTCGCTGTCCAGTTTCCCCAACACCTTTTCCTGAGGAGACTGTCTTTATTCCATTGCATATTCTTTCCTACTTTGTAAAATATTGGTTGGCCGTATGTTTGTGGGTTCATTTCTGGGTTCTCTATTCTATTCCATGAATCTAAGTGTCTGTTTTGTGCCGGTATCATACTGTCTTGATTATTACAGTTTTATAATACAACTTGAAATCTGGAATTGTGATGCCTCCAGCTTTGCTTTTCTTTCTCAAGATTGCTTTGGCTATTCGGGGTCTTTTATGTTTCCATACAAATTTTAGGATTGTTTGTTCCAGCTTTGTAAAAATGCTTGTGTTATTTTGTTAGGGATTGCATTGAATATGTAGATTGTTGGGGTACTATCAACATTTTAACAATATTTTTTATTCCAATGCATGAACATGGAATATTTTTCCATTTTTTGTGTCTTCTTCAATTTCTTTCATAAGCTTTCTATAATTTTCAGTGTATAGATTTATCACCTCTTTGGTTAGGTTTATTCCTAGGTATTTTATGGGTTTTGGTGCAATTGTAAATGGGATCGATTCCTTGATTTCTCTTTCTGTTGCTTCATAACTGGTGTATAGATATGCAATCGATTTCTGTGCATTGATTTTATATCCTGTGACTTTTGAATTCATATATCAGTCCTAAGAATTCTTTGGAGGAATCTTTTGGGTTTTCCATATAGAGTATCATATCATCTGCAAAGAGTGAAAGTTTGACTTCCTCCTTGCCAATTTGGAGGCCTTTTATTCCTTTGTGTTGTCTGATTGCTAAGGCTAGGGCTTCCAATACTGTGTTGAATAACACTAGCAATAGTGGACATCAATCAAATTGCTCATGGGCTGGGGGAGAAGAGGCAGGAACACTGAAGACCAGTCAGGTGTAGTCTGGCCTTGGTGGGGGTGGGGGATGGTGGCAGCATACTTAGTGGCTCTTTCCCTGCCCAGGAGACCTTTAATGAGTCTTTAGAGAGTCTTCCCTGGGAATCTGCAATCACAAGTCCAACAAACAGCCACTCTCTCCCCTCCCGCCGGTTGCTTCAATGTCTGTTCCTGGTGCCTGGACTTCCAGAGCTCTGGTCCACACAGAAGCTGCTGGGATCCCTGCTGGGCCCCTGGGCAAGTCCCCTTCAAACTGGCTTTGGCTGCCTCCCTACTGTGTGGCCCACATTTGGCATGAGGAACCTAGCTCTTGCCACCCCCCGCCCATTAGTGAAAGTTTTGACTGCTTCCAAGACAGCCACCACCGTGTGGACCCTGGTCCCTCCACAGAACGCAGCAATAGCCTTCATGTATCCCATGGGACCAGCAGGGAGCAAAGCCAAACTCCAAAGGACACACATCAAATCTCTTAACATATACCACCCACATCCCTCTGGCAGCATCAAAGTCCTGAGGCCACCTTACTGGCTTTCGGGAAGTGGGAACCTCCATCTCACTGGACATGGCACGCAGAGAGGAGTCCCTGTGGGGCTTCCCTTATACAGTCACACGGTTTCACCTGGGTCACCTTCTGCACTGGGGAGATGGCTGGCTCAGTTGGAAGAGCATGCAACCCTTGACCTCATGGTCATGAGTTGGAGTCCCACATTGGATGTAGAGATTACTTAAATAAAACCTAAAAAAAAAGTCCTTTCCTCTTGACCCCTTCAAATATCTATCAAATTAGTTGAAGGAATAAATCTCACAAAACTGGTTCTGGCTTCCAATGTGGATCTTCTGGCATAGAGCTTTTGACTGTGGGGTATTGGCAATTAGAAAGATTCAGCTGAAATTGGAGATATTTATGTTAACATCCTGCCACATTTACCCCAAAACTTTCACATAACCTTTGGACCCAGATTTCAAGTTAATGCAGGTCATTTATATTGGACCCTATCTTTGACATCTGATATTCAACTTGTCACAAACCTAACTGAATGCTGTGGCTCCTGACTACCCTTCCCCTGAAAATCTTACCTATCACCCTGAACTTTCCTGTTTCTGAACAGAAGCATGATCATCCTACCCATCACCCACATGGACACATCCTACACATCCTTCACAGTAGACTTCACACCTAAATCCTTCCTCAGGTCTTCTTCTATGAATCCTTGTTTAAATTCCCCATCATGAGTCATGACTATCACATATTTCAACAACAGGGATCATGCACACATTAAACGCTGGAAATACCACAGTCTTCAGCACTGAAATAGAACCATCTTCAGAGAAAATTGGGACATAAAATATGTTAAGAGAAGTGAGTGAGCAATATTTCAATTGTCAAGTGAAGAGATAATGATTTATTTGATTTACTGGTTTTTTCTCTGGGTATGTGTTACCTTCCAAAATAGAACCTAAGGCTGGGAAAAAAGAAATTAGCTCACGTAAGCTGCACATTCAAACAGCCCTCACACAGGTTAATTGTATTAAGAATGCTTCTGCATATCTCTGAGGGAAAATATCCTTTAAACGGTTCTTAAATGAAAAACCTCAAGACAGGGCATGAATACTTGCTCCCTAGAGATACTATCACACAGATGAGTCACTTACAAGGAAGTACTTTTGAACATAAGAATTGCATGATGGCAGAGAGTACTTTCATCTTGCTGTATCATTTGACACATGTTTTCTCATAAGAGGATTTTTCTTCCGTGTTGTTTTTACTGCATTCTGAATACTTCTGATGAATCTTAGAAGGAACAGGTATTTAGAATCTTAGGTTTTCCAGACTCAATCTCTAATTTGTCTCCCTAATATTCACTCATTGGTTAATATTCTCAGTCATGTTCACAGACAAAAAAAAAAAAGGACGACTATAAAAATTCTAATAATCTGGATTTGGAGTGTCTGCAATCCTCATGAGTGACAGAAAGTCACCCATCTAACTGAATTTTCTCTATTATTTTAGCAAGACAGAACCTTTCATCTATTCACTGCAAATGTCACACCATGGAAGGGTAAGGAGAGATATTTCTGGTGGAAGAAAACAAACACTAGAGGGAATTTTAAGCCATCAACAACAATAAAGACGTTATGAAAGAGAAGTGGGCATCATAAGATTTATCAATCAGATTCTAGCAAGAAAAAGGTGGTCTCTCATAGGTACTTGGAGAAAGTTTAGAGAAAGAGTACGTTACAAGCTGTAGACACAGGGAATTTGCAAATCACAAGGGACATTACTAGTATCGGTGAAAAATTACAACCCAAACCTGAGAGGGTGAACAAAGACTGGAACACAGAAGGAGAGTTGGGTACAAAGGCCACCAAGGGAGGAGCTATGACCTTTGGCATAGGACTGCAGCTAGTCAGAGATGGCCCTGCAGAGATAGAGGTGGGAGAATGGATACCCCAGCCTTGCTTTTCTACTTCCACAGGGTCTCTGACTTGGACTTTCCATTGGCCAGCCAGGCAGAAGTCAGAGAGCAAGAGATCCCACCAATGCAGTGCATATATATCAGCCTCATGGGGCAAAGAGCTAAGGTGAAGTGTGATTCTACAGAGGCAAATGAAAAATATGTAGCCCAGATGGGGATTTTTCGGATACAATTGGAGATATCTTAAGTTAGGATGGTCCCTAAAAAAAGAAAAGAGAGAAACACAGTAAAAGAAACCTGTGACTTTCAGATCTCCGTGAACCACAGAACAATCTTTCCAGAGAAACCAAATACCTCCCTAACATAGGACTTGTGGCCATGCGGTGCAATGACACATGTGACCAGTGGTTCAGACACTTAACATGTGTCTTAACAAATTTAAGACACTTAACAAATTTCCGATTTGAATTTTCCTGAGTCTTTGAACTCTATATGCCATTGCCTGATTATGCCAACTTTTGTGTGAAGAGGGACAGGTGGGAAGGGGAGGCGGTGGGGACTGAGAGCTGGGAAGAGGCTTCATTCTGGTTAGTTCTCACTGCATAACAAACCATTCGGAAGCTCAGTGGTTAAAAACAAAAACCATCATTTATTTGTTCTCATAAAGCTGCAACATGGGCAGAATGCAGGGGGAATGGCTCATCTTTGCTTTCTGCAACTTCGCCTGAGATGGCGGGGCAGCCAGCAGGCCTGCTTCTGTGTTGCCTCACTTCCATGGCGGGCAAGTTGGTCTGAGTCACAAATGAAAGGTGAGCTGGGAAGTGGGCCAGTGACTTCAGGCCCTCTGCACGGGGGCCTCTCAAGAGTCAGCCTGGGCTTTCTCACAACATGACAGTCAAGGTCCAAGGGCAAGAACCCCAAGAGGGCAAAGAAGCATTGCCCATATGTAACCTTAGAGTCACAAGGTGTTGCTTCAACCATCTGCTATTAATTGAAACAGTCCCAGATCTGCTCAGTTCCAAGGTAGAGGACACAGGCCCCGCAAGTCAGTGGCAGGAGTAACAGGGTCAGGTTATAGGAAGAATAAGTAGAAGCTATTGTCACAGTTGTCTATGGAAACTACAATCTACCACTATCACAAATCATCATAAATTCAGAAGAAAAAATGAAATGGTCTTTACTACCAAAACATATACCATATTTTTGGAAGCACCCACATAATCACATTTAAAACATGTTCAAATATGCCCTTCTCAGCTTCTTCTCTGATATTTTTTGTTTGTTCAGCATACTTCCTCTTTAGAGATTTTACTTTTTCCTCCCGTTCTTCCTGTGATTTATGAGCATATTCCTTTTCTACTAGTTTAATTTCATTATTTAATTGATCAGTGTAGATCTTCCTCAGGACTTTTGCCTGTTGCTTCAGCCTCTTCTCTGTGTCCTCGTAAATGGCATCAGTAAAGTAATCCCCTCCGTTGCTCTGCACCATCTCCTCTATCAGCTCCACCAGCTCCTGCACTTGAGCTTCCTTCTCGGCCTCTGAGGCTCTGTTGTTGAAGGCACAGTAGCGGTTACCACACTCGCTGATGATGTTTCTTAGTTTCACATCTGCATCTGCTAAGAAGTCACTCAGGCTCTGCTCCTCCAAGTTATCTTTGCGAGTGAACAATATGATCATGTGCTTCAAGGCTGGCTTCCCAAAGAGAGCCTTGATCAATGCCACGGTCTTCTGCTCTTCATTCGTGTAGCGGCCCAGCTGGAGGACCAACACGATGGCATGAGGCCCAGGGCAGGAGTAGAGGACACACTGGCTGATTTCCCTGCATGTAGTATCCAGGGTGTCCTTGGTGTGAAAGAGCCCTGGGGTGTCAACAACAACAAGTTTCCTCCCCTTCCATTCCTGGGATGCTCTTTGACAGCTGGAGGTGACAGCATGGGGAGCAACTCTAGACTCAAAGACTCTACTCCCCAGGATGGTGTTGGCCGTTGCGCTCTTCCCACTTCCAGTTTTCCCCACTAGTACAATCCTCAGAGTGTTGTCCTGAGGGTACGCCATGTCACTACCAGAAGCCTCTGGGGCATAAAAAAGGGAAGGAGAAGAAAAAGAGTCAATAGAGGTAAGTGGAAACCATCACCTCACTCTTATGACTTTTGTGTTCCTCCCTGAAATCCTGCAGTAGTCTACTATCCGTGTTGGTCCCATAAATACAGAAAGATGAAACAATTCAATCACCATGGGAGAAACAACAAAGTAGTTAAAGAGTTCCCCTACAAAAGAGTACCAGGCCCAGATGGTTTCATGGGGATCTCATTTAAACCTTTCTTAAACTATTCCTGATGACTTAAAACAGAAGGAAACCTTTCCAATTCTTTCTATGACACAAGTATGATATTGATCCCAAAGGTTAACAAAGATTTCACCAATAAATAAAGCTACAGACATGTCTCATTTGCGAATACTAATGCCAAAATCCCAAATAAATTGTCAGACACTAAAAAGTAATACCCCACAATTACATGTGATTTATTTCAGAAATACTAGGGTGGTTCAATATGAGAAAATGGATTGTTACAACACATCTCTAGTAGTACACTAAGAAGAAAAATACCTCGATGCAAAAGAGACAATTCCCCACATTCAACACTGATATAATAGATACTCCTTTAACGTGATTTTATATAAATATAAGTTAAAAATTTTTGTCACACTTTTTTCCCTGCAGATAAAATAGTTGACTATTACGTTCATTTGGATGAATGAAGAAAGAAAATTAGCCTGTAGAGTCAAAAAACAGAAGAACGATGAGGGAGGACTAGTTCTACCATATAGTAAAATATTTTAGCCCCTATAATTAAGGCAGTAGGACGTGTGTGTGAACAGAGACAGAACGGAAAACAAAAACAGACAATTCAGAAATAGACCAAATTGGTCGACTATATTCATGAGTATCCAGTTCAATTGTATTATGTTACATTTATCTTCCGTGAGGCATCCGTGAGCATCTCACAGCAATGGGGAGAAAGATGGACTAATAACCAGCATTGGGATAACTACAAACCACACAGAAAAAGACAAACTGCACCCACGTCTTCATGCCATTCACATATTAAACATTAGAAATATAAACACTAAAAAGCAATCCACATAAATACTAGAAGAAACTCAGACATAGCCTTTGTAACCTAGGGGCGGGGAAACTCTTTCTAAGATTTGAAAGATTGTAAGGAAAAGGATTCATACATCTGACTACATAAAAATCTAAAAGACAGTGGGAGACAATAAACACCACAGACAATTAAAATATGAATGTCAGACTATATCAAAGAGGGTTAATTCTCCACTTATACAAAGAATACCTAAAAGTAGAGAGACAAATGTCCAATACCTCAATAGAAAGTGGAGCAAGACATAGGAATAAACAGTTCAAAGAAAAAAAGAAATGTCAATGCTCCTCAACTATGTAAAAATATATGAACACTCACTTAAAGTAGAGAAAAATAAATCCAACATAGGAAAAGAAAAAACTATAACAAATTAAAATTACACTAAGATACTATTTCTCCACTTACAGATTTGGCAAAAGTCCAAAAATTTGCTGCTATAATCAGTCGGTAAAGGTTTAGAGGAAACAGGTTTTCTCCTCCATGGCTAATGAGAATAGAAAAACAGTCTAAAACCTACAGGGGAGAAATTAGCAATATCATACAAATTACATATATATTTATTCTTGGATTGTGAGTACCAATTTTAGGATTTATGCCTGTAGTGGACAAGGGCAGGTCACCCCTAAACGTGCAACTTTGGCATACTGACTATTTCATACAAAAGTAACTTAAGATACAGCCTGTGTGGCAAGATTAGTAAGACCCTCTTCTGTCCCCGTGCAAGCAGGAAACAAATCTCCCATGTAAAATGTGTCCCTCCTGTCCCAGGAGGTAAAGAGACACCCTTATGATCAGGGATGGGAGATTTAGAGCCAAGAAGAGTGTATAAACAGCCTACTACTTTCTACTAATTTACTACCCCAGCCCAAAGTCTCTTTAGAATTCCTGCCTAACAGATGCTTCAAAAGTTAAGTTTTCCTTGTTTTGTCAATCCCTCAAGATCCATCATCTCTTTACGTAAAAACTATAAAATCTGCCTGCCTTGGTCATTTCTCTTGGTTTTAGTTTCATCACTGAGCATCTGTGCACACTGCTTTTTTTTCTCTTGTTAATCTGCCTCAAGTGAATGTAATTCTTAGTGCAGCTGGAAGACCTTGAAGGGTAGAGGAAGAAGTTTCCCTTTCTTATATCCCACAGCTACACTGACAAAAACATAGGAAAAGATTAGGCATACGTTTATTCTCCACATCACCATTTGTAATACTTAAAGACCAAAAATCTACCAAATGCCCACTAGTAGGGGTCTGATTGAATAAACCAAGGTACATACACACAGTGATGTACTATCCAACTGTAGAAAGGAATAAGAAATACCTCTCTATGCCGGGATGGAGAGATCTCCAGGATATTTTATTAAGCAAAAACAAGGCAAAGTGAAGAAAATAATATTTAGTTTACTGTCATTTCTCTAATGGGGAGGAACATGAACTGTAGGTACAAAATACAACATATGTTTCATGCACATGAAAAAGCAATGGCAGATCATCTGAACCGTCACCAAAGAAGTTACTGACAGAGGGATGGGAGGAATAAGGCGGGGGACAGGGTAGAAGCTGGAAACTACTTTGAGTATACTTAGATTTCATAGATTTGTCTTGAAAGCATGTACTTCCTTCTTTTTGAGAGTTCGAATTACACCTCTTTTCCTTTATGAAAGACCTACATGTGTAGGTCTACATAAATTCAAAGAGGATTTTTCATTTGTACAAAAAAAAGCTGAACACGAATACAGCGTTCCGCATTTGTTTTACAGCCAGTTGAGCTAATAGAGAGGCTGAGTGGGCCATTGTCCACACCAGCTGCCAATCACCTTCCCCGGGAACCTCACACAGGGGTTCACCATCCAGCCACCAGAGCTGTGAGCCAGATGAGCACGTGGGCTTTCTCTCAATTGAATTTGTGCATCTGTTAACAAGTTGTGTCTAAAAGTATCAGAAACACATAAGGGAGGTTATTTGGGGGAGATCTGGGAATGCGCACCCTTTTTCCATGTACATTCATGGTAATTGCTGCTCTGCTTTATGTCATTTTGTTTCATAAAAGATTTCATAGGAACGTTCTGCTTGAAGATAGTGAGGAACATCTGGAAATAGCTTACATAATTATAAACAAAAACTATATTTTCAGATAACTAGTAAAAATCAAAAGCAAATGCAATACATAGTATTTGGTGTAATAGACAAACCACACAAAGAATTGGTCCAAGAAACTTGAAAATGCAGTTGCTTCATTGGCTATTGTCCCAATGGGATATAGAGTAGGGCCAAATAGGGGGAAAAAACGTCAAGAAAATCTTAAATTGTTTTCAGGAATCCTGTCCTATTCTTAGCTTTTTGTGCACATGTGTAGTTTTGAAGCCCAAGGACAAGCCCAGTGACAATGAACACCCTTAGCGCCCATACTGTGCCCTTCAAATGCCATTTCCCACCAAAAACATTAAGAATCTTAGGAGAACGTACCGATTCCATTTCTGGGCCAAGAAATGTGCAAGTGGATCTTAGACTATCTGGTCATACTAGAAAGCGAGGATGCTATCAAAAACTACTCAGACCGTGGGACGCCTGGCTAGCTCTGTCAATACAGCATGCATCTCTTGATCCCACATTCATGAGGTCTAGCCCACATTGGGTGCAGAGATCACTTTAAAAAAAAAAATGTTTGGATCTTACCGAAAGGACTACAGGGCCAACTTGAAGAGGCTGACTGGACAGAGATTGGGTAATTTGAGTACCAATGAGAATAATAATTTCAATGGATTAAAATTCATCAAATATGTTGAAGTTCATGAATTCATATCAATACCATCATCGCAAAAGAAGTGAAGTGTTCTCTTTGGGGTATGCTAGGAAATGATGTCATCAGTCTGAACATGGACAAAAAAGAATCAAGCATTCCTTTTGGCTTATTAACTACACCTTATGAAATGAAAGTATGATTCAGGGGAAGTTTCTTTTTATAGGATTATGCCATCCAATCAATGAAGAAAGATTGATAGAATTATAATACTATAATTTGCGACCGTTAATGAAACAAAGTTACTCTAGGCTATCATTACTGTCTGCTACATTACAGAAAGAGACAGAAGAATATATAAGGTGTCTTCTGATGGAAGTTTACAACTGCACTTATGAAATATTGCCACCCAACTAACCAGGCAAGCCTTAATCTGATCAAGCCTCTCCTTAAATTTAAATTTATACAAAACATGGAAACTAGAAGAACATGTCATATGACATCTTGAGGATTTAAAGAGCAAAATGTACACTGTCCAATTCTCTTGGAAAAAGGACCAACCGTTTCTTAAACAGAAACATTTTACAAAACGAAACAGGAAGGTGAAAACTTATTTATCCAATTAACCTTAAGAGATATGAAAGAATTGCAATTTATGAACCGCATTAGAGCTGATTTCAATTTTAAAATCTATGAGACAATCTGGGAATTTGAATACACCTGGTAATTTTTAAAAATTCTAATTGCTTTTTGAAATCTGATTATGGTATATTTTGATGACCTTTATCTTCCAGACATAGATATGGAAGTATTTACTGATAAAGTGATAAAATTTTTAGTATTCTGGTAATTTAATACTTTTTAGTATTCTAATGTTTAAAGTGTATGTATGTATGTATGTATGTATGTATTTAATCTCTACACCCAGCATGGGGCTTGAACTCACAACCCTGAGATCAAGAGTCCCATGCTTTTCCCACTGAGCCAGATAGGCGCCCCCACTCTAATTTTTCAAATGAGGAGATTGATGTGGCTCAGAAATGCTGGGAAAGTTGCCCAAGGTCACTGTGCTAATGGGCTTTGGGCAGAGAAGGGATCCAATGCAAAGTATGTCTGACCTCTACACTCATGCATAACCCTTGCACGCTCTGGTCTCTTCCTGGTTCCTTCTCAGGTCCTTGATTCTACATTTCTGTTTACATTGGATCATAAATAGATCATGGGAGGCCAGGGGAGGTAGTTCACTCTCTGTCCAGAAACATGAACTGGTAGCAACCCTGGAATTAGGTAAGGCAACCAAAGGGCTTCACGCACATTTGTTTTCTATAGAATAGCTCATTCTCTCCCCATGGCACCCCTTCCTTACCTCCTCTGTTACACTGTCGATCACACCATTTCTCTCTTACATGTTGGAAAGGACACAGCCAGCTGAATTCTAGACTTCCTGTGCCATTTGTGACCTAGGTATCCCGGGGAATTTCATAAAACCACACGCACACTGTCTAGGATTCAGATTTTTTTTTTCAGGAAAAAAGAGGGATTGGGACAGACTGGTCTCTAAATTGCCTTCCAGCTCTAAAGACCTGCCTTGAGGACACTAGTTTCCCACCAAGGGAAATGGATGTGGTGTCAGGCAGCACTTACTCTGTCATGACAGCAACTGATGGAAGATATGCTGTTCAGCAAGTTTGTCCTGCTAAATAGGAGACATGTGGACATGGGCCACTCAATCTGCTTACTCCCACTCTTCCTCCCCCGGATCCCCTTGGCAGCATCCTGTTTGCTGGGCTGCTGGCACGGTATTTGGTCCCTCTCAGACCAGGACCCACACCCATGCACAGCCCTGTGTCCTGCTGCCCCTCCCCGCTCTATTACCCTAGGACAGGCTCACCTTCTTTACAATGAGCTGATGAGTTACCCAGTGTTCTCCAAAGAAGCTGTTTGAGCTGGTGCTTTTGTTTAACTTAGAAAAAAAAGTGTTTGCACCTTTTAAACCTCTGAGGCAGGAAGCTCAGATTGGGTGGACCTAGTGAAGGAACGATTCGACTTTAAAGAGACAGAAATATTACCCTATAATTTGGGGAATGCTTTAGTTTTACCAAGGTGTAAGCTTTTTCTCCATGTGCCTGCTATCACACAAAATTCCCAAAGCTATATTTGTTGTTTGGGGTTATAGTGGTGGATCCCAAAGGCCCTTATTAAGTGACCCAAATCATGCACACAGAGCCGGGCGTGCTATCATCTTCTCTGATGGAGTGGGAGATGCTGGGTTGATTCTGGGAGAAAGGAACTCAGATATGTGGCTAGATGTGTCCAAATTTAGAGCCTGGGATACTTCCTAGTGATTGCATCATATGGGCTTTCATGATGGTCTTTCATGAAGCTCTCAAGTTACTCATTAAAAATTTAACAGCGCTCAGGTACAAAGCCAAAAGAGTCTAAACCATTGAGAACCAAGAGTAAAAGAGAAAGATGTAGCCTGGAAAAAGTCATCCAATGAACACACACCTTCTCTAGTTTTCTTCATATGGTTCTCTCAAGCCCAAAAATATGCATGACCTGACAAGAAAAGATGGACCCAGGGAGGAGAATCATCTTTCCCCTAAACCTTCCTACCTTCCCCTACCCCAGACCCAGGCAGAGATAGACTTTTTCAGATTTAGCCAGTACACCCATTCCAACCTGCTCTGGAAACTATGAGATGAGAGGCAGATGGTCAAAGCTCTCATGGTTGACCAGCTGTTCCAATTATTTGTTGCATCACCATAAAATTATTATGGTTTTGATTATATATTTTTGTTCATTACTTTCAGACATGGGATTAGCCGATGCTGAAGCTTAAAAGTGGGTACTAAGAAGACTAAATGTGGCAGGAAGTAATGTATAATGGGGTGACAACCAATGGAAGGAAGTAGCTACATTTTGAAATTACCGTGTTAATTAGTATATTATTGGTCAATATCATTGGACTACTTATTGGTGTTAATGACTTGGAGGGCCCCAAGTAACTGTTTTCCAACTTGCAATAAAGACACAGACCAGGACCAGCTATGTAATTTGCAGGGTCTGGCACAAAATAAAAATGCCAGGCCCTTTGTCAAAGAGAATCAAACAAACAAACACACATAAACACACACACACACACACACACACACACACACACACACAAAACTTAAGAATTTCAAGGTAACATCACAGGGTCCTTTACATACCCATAAAGTTGGTCTTGATGAGGCTCCATACATAGAAGTCTAGAGGAGAGCCAGAACCATATGTCCTACTCAAAATATCTCTACCATTGCCTAGTTTCATTTCAATCTATATATTCCTTGAGTGAAACCTGTCCAGCCAGAGCCACCTTGGATGTTTTCCTGGTCAGCTAATTGCTTCTCCAGGTATTATCCTCAGGTATGCTGGTAAGTTCCCTAGTGGGAACGGGAGAGTAGTTGACACAGAATCCATGGATGCCACAGGAAATCAGATGTGGGTCTCAAATGGTAACAGTCTTGCGATCATTGGTTAAAGAGGAGCATGTGGCTCTTATCAGTCCCATGCTGAGCCCTAAGTTACGAGTGATCTCCTTCTAGAAGATATTTGATAGAGCCAGTCTTGCCCCATATCTGTATTGCTCACTTAGCCACGCTCCTCATCATTGAGGGCTTCCTTCCACTTCCTTTTTTTATGTTTTCCTTTTATTATTTCAATCTCACACACACAAAGCAATGTGGACATAATGAATTTTCAAAAAGTTGTGTGGTCATTAAAAGACATTCTTTAAATTCTACAGGAGTCTTCTTGTGGGAATCAGGGAGTTTTCTGCCTCTTAGATCTAGATGGCCTCAAAGCTCAACTTATTAAAACATTGCAGAGATAATACCAGGAGATGAAAAAGAATGGTTCCCTACATTGTCCTGGTTCTTCTACATATCATCTCTATAACCTGGTGAGTCAGTTTTCCATTGTTGCCATAACAAGCTATCAAAACTTTAGTAGCCTAAAACAATATAAAATTAATCTCCAACAATACTGGAAGACAAGAATATGAAATTAGTCTTATGGAGATAAAATCAAGATCTCTGAAGAGCTGGTTCTTTCTGGAGGCTCTAGGAGATAATCCATTCCTTGCCTCTTTCATCTTCCAGAAGCTGCCTGCTCTCTTGGGCTTGTGGCCACATCACACCAATCTCTGCTGCCTTCATCACAATGCCTTCGTACCTCTTCCTTAGAAGGACATTTCTGATTACATCGTGGGTCCACTCAGATAATTCAGAATTATCTTATCTCAAAATCATTAACTTAATAACATCTGCAAAAAATCCTTATGGAATAAGGTAATATTCACAGGCTCTGGGGATTAGGGTGTGGACATATTTCTGGGGCCACCTTTCAACCTGCCACATTTGGGTAAGTTAAACTATCTGCAACTCACTTTCCTAATCATTAAAATGGAGTACTTACTTCAGAAGGTCATTGTGAAACCAGACAAAGTCGTACGCATGAAGTGGTTCTCAGACCATAGTGATCAACAGGTAGTAGTTAGTAGTAATAATACAACCCTCAATGCTAGTCTCATAGATTACCATTCTGAGGCTCATCTACACATCATAGATCCTGTCTTAGTCAGCGTGGACCGCCATAATACCACAGCCTGGGAGCAGGAACAACAGGAATTAATCTCTCACAGTTCTGGAGACTGGGCAGCCCAAGCCCAATGTGCAGGCCAACTTGTTTCCCTGGGGAGGGCTCACTTCCTGATTTGCGGATGACACAGTCTCACTGTGTCCATACATGATGGAGGGAGGAAGCAACTCTCTGCTATCTCTTCTTACAAGGGCACTAATCCCATCAAGACGACCCCAGATTCATGAACTCATGGAAACCCACTTACCTTATCCCCAAATACCATCATGTTGCCGGTTAGGGATTCTGGAGCCTTCTCTCTTGGTGCCAAAAAAAAAAAAAAACTAGTCACTTCTACTTTGTAACAATATCCTTTAAGTGAATTGTTGGATATCACTCAAGGTTTCCTGGTTTCTCCCCACTCACTCCACCCCCAAAGGGCACTGCATGAAAAGGAAGACTCAGCACCTCCACAGTCTGTCTACCAGGATAAGGGATCTAGATTATCTATACTGCTGCACTCACATGTCTTTAATGAAATTGTCTTCTGGCTTCACGGATGTGCAAGAAGAGCTGCCTCTTGCAGGATAATGGCAGCCTTGTCACAAAAGAGATATAGGTGTTACGTGTGACAGTGCACTTGGGGCTGAATCCCTCAAAGGAAACATTGACCAAATCCTCATGAAATAAAGACCATGCCCCCCAAAGAGCCTCTTACTGTCTTCCACGATGTTATATTCGGTTATGAACCAAAACCATTAAGTCCTGTTCTCAAATAGGTCTCTGCTTCCTCCTAAGGCTTCTCCAAAGATCTACCAAAAGTGACCACTCAGAATTTGTGTTTTCACCAGAGGGTCACAGTCTCGGAGCTTCAGGAGAAAAACTGTAGGACGTGCTCTGAAATACTGTTGCCTCAAAGAGACTCTTCAGAGCAGGTTTCCAAGATGGCAGCACTGACTCAATGCTCAGACTGTGCCAGTGAGAGAAGCCATGACTATTGGGACTCTCAATCTGGAAGCATATGTACCTCATGAAATCAGACGACTGACTCAAGATCCAGCAGAGTGAGAAATAATGACATAGGACTGAGTGAACAGATTCAAGATGTGCCATTGTGGTTATTTGTTTGGAATATTGATGGCATTCTGTTTAATGTTCTACTTGTATGACTATTTGAAGAAACCTTATTTCTTTCTCCTTAAACTATCTCTAATGCATGATTTAGTAGACTGTTTATTTGTAAACCCATAGCAACCATTTTTAACTGTCATCTGATTTTCACTTAACCTCAGAATTCAGAAACAAACTCTTCTACTGAGTTTCATTCACTTTCATGATGATAGAACCATTTGCATAGGTTTAATAAAAATCTGTCATCTTGTTTACAAAGATACCATTGGAAAAATCGATTCTGCAGCAAGGCCTTATGTACAGTGTGATATTTGAGAGTGTTTGTTATTTAATCAAAGACCATCAGACCACTGCTAAGGAGCAATTGTTGGTGTTATATGTGGGTCTAATGTCTCCAAAACCTTCATAAGAAAACTAATATGATGTCTGGCTTCCAGGATCCCAGTCTCTCAGGTATTAAGGAAGTCCACTCCCTCGTAGTCCAGAAACCTAGGCAAATTTTGGAGACCTCGGGAAGAGAGAAATTCACTGAGATTTATGGATACAGCATGCAAAGTTTACTGGAGAAAGTGTTTGGGCCTTGGTTTCCTACTCCTAGGATAGAAGAATGGCAGGGGCTTTGAAAAGTCTGATTCAAAATTCATTTTGAAAATTTCCAAAGGAAGCTTATCCTTTGGAATTGATACTTGCTTAATATGATTAGGCTCTAGATTTCCCGAGCAAACTCAAGGAGGCTTTTCTGGTTAATTAAGATTCTTGCTGCATCTGTATAAATAATCAGGCCATGCATAGTAAAAACAATCTTCTATGATCAACAATACTTGTTGGAAACTGCTTATGATCACAAAGTAGAGAACGCTATGAAAATGATCCAAAATTTAGAAATAGGCAAGAGAGATTACTGGAGTGTTCTATTGTTCTGTGTGGTGCTGTGCTTGATGATCAGCTGTGATATTTTACAACACTTTAAAGACAGAGAGGTTTTTTGCAAATCTCTGCCTTATAGATACTCAGCGAATTTTCTGTCTGGTGGAATATAGAACTCAAAAATTCCATTTTACTACTTTCTTGAACACATCAACCCTTGATTTCAGATGAAGTTTGTGTTTCTGTTTGTTTGTGTTTTTTGTTTCATTCTTTGCTTATTTGTTTGTTTTTAACTAGGTTTCACACCCAGCATGGAGCCCAAACTCAAGACACTAAGGTCAAGACCTGAGCTGAGATCAAGAGTCAGACGCTTAACTGATTGAGCCACTCAAAGGAACTTTCATCCAATTATACTATCATACTGGTTCTCTAGTCATGCCATGAGTTGAGCAAAATCTTTGATGTGTTTATACTTGCCCAAGAGGCATGATTTTGCTTTTTTTCAAAACTGCACTCAGACAAGTAAGAGAGGGAGAAATAGTATGATTCAAGCCTTGGAGGTGGAAATATACTGGACCCAGGCAGAGAACAGCTAACAATTTGGAGTGCAGGCATCATTACCAGCCTTTACTGAGGGCCCACTGTGTCCCAGGCACTGGCCTCTCCATCATTATCACCTTCGTTCCTTACAAAAGTGTAAACAGATATTAACGGGAACAATGATCTCTAGAAGAATCTCATTCTTGGGAAAGAAGTTGAGACTGATTACAATGACTGTTGCAGACCAGGCCAAGGAATGTGGATTCTAAGCCCTAGGCAGTAGAAGATTTCCAAGAAGCAGAGACCTAAGAAAACTATCCCAATGGGCTTAACCTGGTAACTGCAACGAGGACTTGAGAGGAAGAGATCAGGGGTACTGTACCCTCACACTGCACACACTGTCCCTCTCTTACCATCCATCTTAGGTTGAATTGTGTCCTCCTAAAGAAGTCCTAATCCTGGTACCTGAGAATGTGACCTACTTTGGAGCACGGTCTCTGTGATGTCATGTCATGAAGTTAAGATTGAGCCCTACTCCAATGCCTGGAATCGTTTCATTCACAGTGAGAGAAGTTTACACACAGATACACACAGAGAGCACCATGTGACAAAAGAGGCAGAGATTGGAGCGAAGTACCTGGAAGGCAAAGAACAAAGCAGGCCAGCCAGCACCAGAAGCTAAGAAGCAGCAAAGAAGGATACTTTCCCAGAGACTTCATGGAGAGTATGGCCCTGGGAACGTCTCGGTTTGGCACTTGTAGCCTGTGCCAGAGAGACAGTAGCCATAACAATGAGACAGTAAGTTTCTGCTCTTTAAGCAACAGTTTGTGGTCATTTGTTACAGCAGCTCCTGGGGGAACTAATATATTTTAAGGCCAAGAAGTAGGGTCGTGCTCTGGTAATTACATAAAATGTAGGAGTCGTTTCGAAATTGAGTAATGCATGGAGGCTTGAAGATTCTGAGGTACATGATAAAAAGAAAGGCCTAAGAGGATGTCGGTGGTAGGACGAATATCCAGGTCACTTTCTGGTGAGGTCCCAGAGAGAGGTGGGGACCACGCTGCTGGACATTGGAGGGACGATGGCACTTGCTATAAAATGGCAGGGGGCAGGGGGCAGGGGGCAGGGGGCAGGGAGGCACGGAAAGGGATTGTATGCTTTTTCAAACCCAGATAATATTTATATTATCCAGACTCTAAATTCTGGTTGAAACATTTTGCATATTTGTCTGAAGCATTTCCTCCTGTTCTTTCTTTTGGAGTGAATTCCTTCATTTCTTCATTTTGGATGAAAAAGAAATAATAAAAAAATAAAGATTAAAATTTAAAAATTTAAAACAACACAACAAAAATCAAATAAAGGATGCTAGTTCCTAGGTGTGTACTGGTCTGGATGTTGAAAGAAACTCGATAGAATAGAGAAAAAAGGGAAAGAAAGGGGGGAAAAGGGAATAAAAAGAAAATGTTTGATGATTAAAAAAACGAATACAATAAAATAGAATAGAGTGAAATGCTGTAAGTAAAATGGAATAAAAAATTTTACAAGAAAGTAAAAAAATACAGTAGATATAATTTAAAGAAAAATATTTTTTATAAAATCAGAAAATAAAAATGAATTTTTTCTCTTTCTATATTCAAGTATAAGAAAAGAAGAAGAAAAAAGAATGGATGGATGGACTAGCGAACAGAATGAAATATGAACGAAATTATATGCAGTTTCCACTAGAAGTCAAACTATGGAGAAACCTATAGTCTGTAAACTAAGGTGGTGGAGAGACTCATGTTCCTCTAGAGCTTGGTTGGCACAGTTGGATAGGGCTTGGTGTGATGGCTCCGTTTACACTAGATGGCACTGCTTAGATTACTGGGGTAGATCACTGTGGCGCCTGTATCCATGAATGCACATGGGTGGGAGAGGTGTAAATGGTGTCACCTACCTACCCAGTCTCTAGCATCAGAACTCTGTGCTCTCACTGACTGGCAATCATGCACCCCTCCTTTGTCCCTGGCTTCTGTCCACTCCCTGCCTCTACACTCTCCAGAACCAAGTCATCAGCCTGCCAGGTGGTACCTCCCTTCTGAATTTTATCTCAGATGAGGCTGTGATTCCAAACCCCTCATTTCTGAGTGCCTTGTGGCTTGGACCCACTCTGACCCCCTCAGGGAGTGTCTTGCCAAGACTTGCTTGGGTGCTGGCCGCCCTTGCCCCCAGGAAAATTCACATGACCATGTTGCTGCTGAAGCCCAGAGACTACGGCCAGGTGCCAACATTCCCAGAAAAAATTCACGCAATCTTGTAGCAGCAGCATCTAAGAGATTATGGTAAATCACACCACCCATCTGGCATCAGGTTTCACTGCTTCCTAACACCCTTGCTCAACACCATCCAATGGCTGTTCTCTAGGGTCTGCTGGGACCTTTGCCTGTGGGGAAGCTGCATAGCCTCTACCAAATGTCCTCTTAACTGGGGAACCACCTCTCCCCATGTGGCCAGAGACCCCTCACCCTTGGACCTTGCTGTCTATTCCTGGGGATTTGCCTTTCCCACCAGAACACCACCAGGCATTGAGCTGTATAATTTCGAACTCTGTGCTCCCCTGGTTATAGAGTGGCATTGAACTTTCTTCTTTATCCTTTCTCTCTTTCTTGTTCAGTCCCTTATGTGACTTTCCACTCTTTCTCTTTCTCTCCAGCTGCTTTCAGGGAGAATTTTTTCATGTACTCTCCCCGCTGTCTCAATCCTCTTTCCACAAGCAAAAATAGTTCCCTAACAACTGAGCCTTCTCTCTCCACCAGTTCACCTCTCCATGCTGCATACCTGTGAAGTTCTGTGGCTCAAGTTATGAAGATTGTTATGTTAATCCTCAGATACATTTTCTAGGTGTTAAAAATGCTTTGGTGCTGATCTAGCTGAAATTCAGGGATGGGAGAAGCAGAAAACTTCCAAAACTCTGCCATCTTGGCCCCTTCTCTTAAGTGACTATTTCTAAAAGGATTGTGAGCTTCTTTGTGTTGTGCTTCTCTAATGCTTGAGATTAATTAAAAGTTCAGTCTACACCGGGATTTATTGGTAGAACATGGAAATGTACTTTGGGAAACCTTAGAATGGATAATGTGAGAAGTACCCAGGAGAAAAGTAGAAAAGTGGTGAGACACCTCTTATTGTTATACATATATTAAAGACAATTTTTGCTCCAGGAAAACCAGAAAGGTCTCTGAAGCCTTGGTTACACATACTATCTATCAGTGAATAATTAATGAATCCAAGGAAAAGGTAGTGTTTAACTGGCAGCGGGGTTGAGTATGTGGCTGGGAATTTCCAAGGAAAAGGAGGAGAGATGTGCTGAGAGTAAACCAAAACTAGCTCCAAAATCATCTTGAACTTTTACCAAAAAGTAAAATTCAGTGTTCTTAGAAGAAATAACAAAGGGGTTCACCTGAGTGGCTCAGTTCATTGAGCATCTGACTCTTGGTTTCCGCTCAGGTCATGATCTCACAGTTCATAGGTGTGAGCCCTGCATCAGGTTCTGCTCTGATATGTGGAGTCTGCTTGGGATTCTTTCTCTCTCTGCCTCTCCCCTGTTCATGCTCTCTCTCTCTTTCTCTCAAAATAAATAATTAACTAATTTTAAATTAAGTAATAAAAAATAGCAAAGGTATTTTCCAAGAAAGAGTGGACTCCAATTTTATAGAAATATGAGAAAAGAGAAAATTTTTATTTTAATAACAAGCAAACAATTCAACTGGGAGGGGGTGTAAGTAATGAAGGTCTGAGGTGATGGAGGTGAAGTGGCAACAGTTAGTTTCACATGAAAAGAAGAGAACTGGTTATACAGCAAATATATTGCATTGAGGTCAGTCAAAGAGTTGCTATACATACATCTGAATACAGCAAACAGTTCTCTTCTGTGTTGAATCTCCGTCTTTCAACTGCTCTTTCTGGCATTTCACTTAGTTGAGTTCTGAGAGGTCTATTTTCCAAACAACCCTTTGTCCTTCAGTAGGCAGCTGATAAGGAACAATTTGAATCCTTCTGTAAAACTGTTACTACATAAATTTGCATTCATCTGGAAAGAATTCTATAAACATCTCCACCGATAGATTACCCAACACGAAGAACAAATCTTTCTAACAAATCATAGGGGGAAGGTGATCACTGTGTCCTAAAGGAAAAATAAGTGAGTAGAAGCAACAGAGGGAGAAGATCCACCAATCGAGAAAGAAACTAGATTTTTCTCGGGATAAATAGACAAAGTTTGGGGTCACATTTATACCTTCTACTCTGGAGTTCCACAAATTGAGAATTCTTCCCTCCCCTGTTAAGTCAATCAAGCATCTACCAATCTCCAACAGTGAATCTGATTATACCCCTTAGTCCTGAGAGTCTGAGAGACAGAAGCGAGAGTGCTCCAAGGTTGGTGAATGAGTTCAGGGGTGCGGGGGCTGGGTGGGGGGGTGGCAGACAGTGGGCAGGGCCAGCGGGAGATATGCAGGAAATAGGGAGATCTTTTCATTCAGGTAAATCTTACATAAACAGGTGAGAGAAAACAGGAAAAACTATCTGCAGTGCTTCCATGATCAATTCAAGGTTCCTGCAATGAGTCTCACCTTCATATCTGGCGTTCTGGTGCTTTAGGGCATAGAAAGCCTCTTTCCCTGCCAATTCTCTCTCCATTTGTTCCTTTCATTTCTGCCGCTCCAGTTTATCCTCCAGCTTCCTGATTTTTTCTTCAAACTCCTCTCTTCCCTGCACTCACTGTCTCTCTAGCTGTGCTCCATAAAATCCTCGCATCTCTTGGATTTGTTTCGGAATCTCCTCTTTGGCCTTTTGGTACATCTTCTTAGTGTAGCATCGTCCTTCATTCTAGGCCACAATGCGCTAGACCAGGGCCAGCATTTGGCTTCTCTGGGCCTCCTGCTCAGCTCCTGTCGCACCATTCTTGTACACGCAGTAGCGATCACGGTACTAGCCCTCGAGCCCTCGGATGCCGTCGGGTGCTTCCTCTAAGTAATCATGGATATTGATGCCATCCAAGTCATCTTTCTGGGTGAAAAAGAGAATCATGTATCTCCTAGCTCTGAGTCCAAATATTTACTGGATCTTTTCCATGGCTTTGTGCTCTTCCTGCATGTACGGGACCAGCTGTCCCATCAGGGGCAGGGCGTGAGGTCCTGGGGAGGTCAGGAAGATGTAGCGAGTAAACTCTTGCAGGTGTCAGCATCCTGTGCCTCGGTGTCAAAAATGCCTGGTGTATCCATGACATAATTTCTCTTTCCTGCCACCTGCTGCTCCCTTTCTTACAGGTCTTGGTGGCAGATGTTGTGGCAATGCTAGAAGGAAACACTTTCTCTCCAAGGGTGCTGTTGCCCAATGCACTTTTCCCTGCTCCGATCTTACCCACTAAGAGAAGTCTCAACTGTGAATCTCTGCCATCTTGGTTTCTAAGCCCTGGGATATCAGGAAACAAAATCCACAGCATTAGGAGGTAATCCTGCTGCTTCCTCTACACAGCCCCCCCATTTCTCCTCACACACACCCCTCCTCTGTTGCCCCAGGGTCCCCTCCCATAAGTGACTGCTGCACTCCCAGGAACTCTATAGAAGGCCCTTCTAGAGAAGCCTATTCAAAGTCTATAGAAACCCTGAAATTCTCTTGCAATACTTGGGAAATGCCCAAGTACTTTCCAGGATTTCCTGGAGCTTCTTACTCTTACTTTTTGTAGCTAAGCAGCCTACAGAAGGGTAAACAAAATATTGTAGTTTACAAAGAGAATTCTGAGCTGCTGCTGCTGGTAGCTATTCCTCATAAGAGCAATGCAGCAAGTAACACAAAATCTGACTTTGGGGCATCTCAGTAGGAGACTCCCCTCCCCCATTTATATTCAGAATGGAACTTTTCTTCTCCCATTAAGAAGCCAGCTAGGCAGGTTACACAAGCCAACTCATCCTTGTAGGGTACAAAAGGGATGCCTGTGTGGAAAGACCAAGTGTCTTTTTCTATTTCGTGTGTGCAACCATCCTGTCAGGTTGTGACAGGAGAGAGAACAATATAATTTAACTTTAAAGTTTAAAAGCTTAGCTTAGAATCCAGTGAAGTTTTTTATATTCTAAAATAAGACATTACAGAATTATAGTCATAAATTACTGACATTTCTCCAAAGTTATTATAAAATCCCTTGATACTAAAAAAAAAAAAATGAAAGAAAAATAATGCCTGTGTGGCTCAATTGATTGAGTGTTGGACTCTTGATATTCGCTCTGGTCATGATCCCAGAGTCGTGCGATTGAGTCCCACATAGGCTACACGCTGAGCATGGAGTCTGCTTAAGATTCTCTCTCTCTCCTTCTCTCTCTTAATCTCTCTCCCTCTGTCCCTCTCCCTTTCTATCTCTCTCTAAAAAAAATGAGGGGCTCCTGCGTGGCTCAGTCAGTTGAGCATCCAACTTCACCTCAGGTCTTGATATCACAATTCGTGAGTTCGAGCACCAAAGCAGGTTCTGTGCTGACATCTCAGAGCCTGGAGCCTGCTTGGGATTCTGTGTCTCTCTCTTTCTCTACCAAATCCCTGCTCTAGCTCTGTCTCTCTCTGACTCAAAAGTAAATAAGTATTAAAAATTTTATTAAAAACTTTTTTTAAAAAACGATCATATGATTCAGTAATGCCACTTCTGGGTATTTATCCCAAGGAAAAAACACTAACTGGAAAAGTTATCTGCATTCCCATGTTTATTGCAGCATTATTTACAATAGCCAGGATATGGAAACAATCTAAATGTCCACTGATGGATAAATGGACCGAGAAATCATGGCATATATACACAATTGGATATTAGTCATCCATTAAAAAAAACCCAAACCTTGCCATTTGAAACAGCATGGATGGATGTCAAGGGAATTATGCTCAGTGAAATAAGTCAGACAGAGAAAAACAAGTACTCCACGATCTCCCTTATATATGGAATGTAAAAAAGAAAAAAACAAGACAAGCTCACAGTTACAGAGAACAGGTTGGTGGTTCCCAGGTTGAGGGGATTGGTGAAACCTGGGAAGGGATCAAAAGATAAAAGATAAAATAAAATGAATATATGTTATGACAACATGCACATATATAGGCTAGTGGGAAATAGCAAGACTTGCTGGATGTATTTTTCAATTGATGATTAAATCTACTGAAAGGAGATGAATCTTATTTTATGTAAATTAAAATTCAATGAAGCTGAAAAATTGCAGCACTTTAGTACAATTGGATGCATTTAGGATAATCCATCATGGTAGATTTACATCATTTTTTTAAAGTTTATTCATTTATTTTGAGAGAGAGAGAGAGAGGGAGAGAGAGAGAGAGCATGAGCAGGAAGGGGCAGAGAGAGGGAGAGAAAGAATCTCAAACAGTCTCCAGGCTGTCGGTGCAGAGCCCAACACAGGGCTTGAACTCACAACCCATCAGATCATCACCTAGGCCAAAATCATGAGTCTAACTTTAAAATCAAGACGTCTAACGCACTGAGCCACCGGGGTGCCCCAACATGATTTACAATCATCTAAAACTGGCTGCAAGCTCTCATCCTACCTGTGTCCGTGTCCCGTTATGATATGAATTTGTATCTTTTCTCATCCACAGATGGAGTCTATTTCTGCATCTTTGGGAGCTCAAAGCCTCAAAGGTTTTGCAGTTTGCCTTTTGACAATGTCTGCTTCTTTATGCATTTCTTGTCTCTGTTTTATAATTTGACACCTTTTTTCAACTCATGTCCTCCCTCTCATGAATTTGAAAATATCTGTAACACTTTATTAGAAATGACGTAGTAGGGGCGCCTGGGTGGCGCAGTCGGTTAAGCGTCCGACTTCAGCCAGGTCACGATCTCGCGGTCCGTGAGTTCGAGCCCCGCGTCGGGCTCTGGGCTGATGGCTCAGAGCCTGGAGCCTGTTTCTGATTCTGTGTCTCCCTCTCTCTCTGCCCCTCCCCCGTTCATGCTCTGTCTTTCTCTGTCCCAAAAATAAATAAAACGTTGAAAAAAAAAATTAAAAAAAAAAAAAGAAATGACATAGTAAAGAGAAGAAAGGATTATTCCTATGCACCTCACAGCTCAGTCCCCAGGAAGTCTGTAGTCTACAATCCACATTGGCCCAGTTCCCAGAACTTTCTCACAAGAACAAGAACGGTTGTTGTCAATTTACCGGTGCACAGCCACACTTCTTTCGTGTCTTCACCACAACCATTTCCTGCTGCATCTCCTGTTTTTGTCTTCTGGTGACATAGGGTTGTGAGGACCTCACAGCACACAAGGCTGAGGTGCAAGGTCCATACCCCCAACCCAGCTCTGCAGTGGAAGCCTGTAGCATTTTGGTACAATTGGATGCAATTAGGATAATCAGTTGTGGTAGATTTACATGATTTTTCAAAGTTAATCATTTATTTTGAGAGAGAGAGGGAGAGATAGAGAGTGTGAGCAGGAAAGGGCAGAGAGAGCAATCTACAAACTGGGAGAAAATGTTTGTGAGTCACATATCAGATAAAGAAAGAACTTGAGTATATACTTGATAAAGATCTGAGAAAGAATAGAATGTGTCAAGAACTCTGAAAATTCATTAATACAAAGACAGTCCAATTTAAAATAGAAAATACAAACATTTTTTACATAATTAAAGTATGTATACACCAGTGAAACCATCATAACAAGCAAGATAGCGAATGTATCTGTCAGCCACAATAGTTCTTCATGCACCGCTCACCTGCCCCTGTCCCATAGGCACCATTTATGTGCTCTGCACACTATGCACAGCAAACTGTTCCTGATGTGAACATTTGAGTGGCCAGACCTAGATTCAGAGTTTCAGGTCCTTAAGGAGAAGGTTTTCTTACCATCAATGCCACCTTCTGCAACTTGGTAATTGTTGACCCCAAACCCCAGAGAATGCAGTCCAACTTAGGAAGAATTTCAGATAATCAAGATACTTCTCAACAGGAAGTAAGAACTTCAGAACAATTGCCCCAGATATTCCATTTTGTATTTTTGTTTATAAACATAGACGATGCTGAAAATAAATAAATAAAATAAAATAAACTGAGACCACTGATTTAAAAACATGCCAGAAATTATGCAACCTTACATCCACATTCACAAATGATTACAAATGCACTCTGGGTTGTTGTTCATGGACTATGTACACAGCACTTTGGCAAATGATCGCTGGCTCTGGAACATGCATCTTCAGGGCTCATCACTCACAACATCTCCGAAACTCTCTCAGCAGAGTCGTCTTCAGAGTTAAAGGTGACAATGGAAGACAAGTCTCTAATGTCTAGCTTCTTTTTGCTTCCAACCACTAGCATGCTTTGGTCACTCTCCCTATTTACCAGATTGAGACTGTCAAAAATGAAATTCACTCTCAAAAGGCCAAGTTGTGGTTTCTAAGTGTACTCAGAAATTTAGCCCAGCCACGCCACAAGCTTGCCGGTAAAGTCACCCACACAGATGTAAAGATCATGTCCATTCGCTGCTGTGCTCTTGACCGCCTGTCCTCTCCTCGGACTCAAGCATGTGGACACTCCTTGGCACAGATTTTTAGCTGGTCAAGTCTTGGGTCTGATTGACCTTGAATAAGTAAGGCCCAGGGCCCAGAGGGACCCTGACCCACCTGAGATATTGGAGGCCCTACTCCACCTCTCTGAATCTCTAGATTCTCTGTGATTTACACATAAATGTCCCTCCCTGGTGGGATGTGGGAACTTCCTGTCAGTTCTCTGCACGAGCAAAGTGCCTGTCACCTGGATTCCCAGTGCTACACTCATAGGACACACACACGTCAGTTACAGGAATTAGGATTGGCAAGATCTTGGAGTTCTTCTCTACTGGAATCTCCTCTCCATCAAAGTCCTCTTATGTGCAACTATGTGATTAAATAAGAGGGATGTCACAAGGACAGGGAGAGAAGACACTTATTCTTTCCTCCCATCGGCCCTTCACACTGGCTCCATCCATGCCACCTGAAGGAAACCTTACACAGGTTCTGCCTTAAGCAAAAACCTCTCCAATCACTATTGGTCACATTCATGTACTCAAATCATCTAGTGTAATAATCACACTCTCAATTTAACTGAGGGGTGGGGCGCCTGGGTGACTCAGTCAGCTGAGCGTCTGACTTCAGCTCAGGTCATCATCTCGAGGTCCATGGGTTTGAGCCCCACGTTGGGCTGTGTGCTGACAGTTTGGAGCCTGGAGACTGCTTCAGATTCTGTGTCTCCCTCTCTCTCTGCCCCAACCCTGCACATGCTCTCTCTCTCACACACAGAAGTAAATAAACGCTTGAAAAAAATTTCAGAAGGAGTTAACATGACAGAGAAGTAAGGGAATCTGAAGTTCCCTCGTCCCTCAAACTCAGAAGTATTGAGGCAAGAAGGCTTGAAATTCCAGGAATCCAGGCTACAGAGTGACAGAAACATCTCCAGGGGCCCATGGGGACAATGTGATGGGCCATAGATGCATGATTTCAAACTGGGAGGGATAAAAAAGGCAGCGTAGGAAAGGAGGGGAGGGATCCCCTTCTGCAGAAAGACAAAGAAAGCGAAAGAGAGGTTGCAGAAGTGGAAGGTTGTATTTGGACAAGAGAAAAAAACATGGGTTGGGAACAGACAAAATGGAGAAAGAACCAATTTTTAACTAAAGGGCTTTCTCCGGCCTCTTTGTGTACCTGGGGAGGAGGGGAGCCACCCCAAGCTCTGTATTCAGCTCCCAAGCACAGGAGGAGAGAGCAATCCCCTCCCTTGAGTACTGCGGGAAGAAGGCAAATAGCCATTCCAAGGACAAAGGACACTGCAGGAACCCCCGCCATGTAGAGACCCTTTGTGACCATACCCTGGAGTGACAGTACGCCAGAACTGGGGCAAGACCCGTAAGAAGCTATTAAAACACATAAGGGACAGAAAACTAGACAAAATGATGAAACGGAAGAATTCTCCTCAAAAGAAACTCCAGGAGGAAATGACAGCTAGAGAATTGTTCAGAACAGATATAAGCAATATAACTGAGCAAGAATTTAGAATAATAGTCATATTACTGGCCTTGAAAGAAGCATAGAAGACAGAAGAGAATCTATTGCCACAGAGATCAAGGAACTAAGAAATAGTCACAACGAATTAAGAGATGCTGTAAATGAGGTGCAAATTAAACCAGATGCAGTGACAGCAAGGATGAAGGAGGCAAAGGGTAGATTAAGTGAAATAGAAGACAAAATTATGGAAAATGATGAAGTCAAGAAAAAGAGAGATAAGAACATACTAGACCCTGAGGGGAGAAATAGAGAACGAGGAGATTCAATGAAACATAAGAATATCCATATCATAAGAGTTCCAGAAGAAGAAGAAGAAAAGAGAGAGAAAAAGGGAAGAAGGTTTACTTGAACAAATTATAGCTGTGAACTTCCCTTATCTGGGGAAGGAAATGGACATCCACATCCAGGAGACAAAGAGAACTCCTTTCAGATTTAACAAGAATAGATCTTCTCCACAGAATATCATAGTGAAACTGGAAAAATACAAAGATAAGGAGAAAATTCTGAAAGCATCCAGGGACAAACGTGCCTTAACCTACAAGAGTAGACACATAAAGGTAGAAGCAGACCTATCCACTGAAACTTGGCAGGCAAGAAGGGAGTGGCAGGAAATATTCAATGTGCTGAATAGGAAAAATATGCAGCCAAGAATCCTTTATCCAGCAAGGCTGTCATTCAGGATAGAAGGAAAGATAAAGGCTTTCCCAGACAAACAAAACCTGAAGGAATTCATGAACACTAAACAAGTTTCTGCAAGAGATCCTTAGGGGGACTCTCTGAGTGGAATGCTGCAAAGACTACAAAGGACCAGAGACATCACCACAAGCATGAAACCTACAGGTAACACAATGTCACTAAATCCATATCTTTCAATAATCACTCTGAATGTAAATGGACTAAATGCCCCAATCAAACACATAACATATCAGAATGGATAAAACAAAACCAAGATCCATCTATATGCTGTCTACAAGAGGTCCATTTTAGACCTGCGGACACATTCAGATTGAAAGTGAGGGGATGGAAACCATCTATCATACCACTGGAAGTCAAAAGAAAGCTGGGGTAGCCATACTTATATCACACGAACTAGATTTTAATCTAAAGGCTGTAACAAGACATGAAGAAGGGCAATGTATCATAATTACAGGCTCTATACATGAAGAAGAGCTAACAATTGTAAATGTTTATGCTCCCAACTTGATTGCACCCAAATACATAAATCAGTTAATCACAAACATAAGTGATCTTATCAATAGAAATTCTGTAATTGGAGGGAACTTTAATTCTCCACTTACAATAATGGACAGATCATCTGGGCAAAAAAATTCAATGAAGAAACAATGGCTTTGAATGATACAGTGGACCAGATGGGCTTGACAGATATATCCAGAACTTTTCACCCAAAAGCAGCAGAATTCTTTTCCAGTGCACATGGAACATTCTCCAAAATAGATCACATCCTAGGTCACAAAACAGCCCTCAACAAATATAAAAGAACCGAGATCATACCCTGCATATTTTCAGACAAAAATGCTATGAAACTTGAAGTCAACCACAAGAAAAAATTTGGAAAGCCTCCAAATGCATGGAGGTTAAAGAACATCCTACTAAAGAATAAATGGGTCAACCAGGCACTTACAGAAGAAATTAAAACGTATATGGAAGCAAGTGAAAATGAAAACATGACAGTCCGAATCCTTTGGGATGCAGCAAAGGCAGTTCTAAGAGGAAAATACATTGCAATCCAGGCCTATCTCAAGAAATAAGAAAAATCCCAAATACAAAAACTAATAGCACACCTAAAGGAAGTAGTAGCAGAACAGCAAAGAAACCCCAAAGCCAGCAGAACAGCAGAAGAAGAGAAATAACAAAGATTAGAGCAGAAATAAAAAATATAGACCCCCCCCACCAAAAAAATACAGTAGAACAGATCAATGAATCTAATCACTAGTTTTTTTTTTCTTTTCTGAAAGACAAACAAAATTGATAAACCCCTAGTCGGACTTCTCAAAAAGAAAAGAGAGGGGACCCAAATAGATAAAAATCACAAATAAAAGTGGACAGATCACAACCAACATCACAGAAATACAATTATCAGGGAATACTATGAAAAATTACATGCCAACAAACTGGACATCCTAGAGGAAATGGACAAATTTCTAGACACCCACACGCTACCACAACTCAAACAGGAAGAAATAGAAAATTTGAACACACACATACCCAGTGAAGAAATTGAATCAGTTATCAAAAATCTAACAACAGGTAAGAGTCCTGGGCCATATGGCTTCCTAGGGGAATTCTACCAGACATTTAAAACAGAGTTAATACTCATCCTTCTCAGGCTGTTCCAAAAAATAGACATGGAAGAAAGCTTCCGGACTCATTCTGTGAAGCCACCATTACCTTGTTTCCCAAACCAGACCGAGACCCCACTAAAAAGGAGAATTACAGACCAATATCCCTGATTAACATAAATGAAAAAATTCCCAACAAAATACTAGCAAACCAAATTCAACAGTATCTCAAAAGAATTATTCACCATAATTAAGTGGGATTCATTTCTGGGCTGCATGGCTGGTTCAATATTCTCAAATCAATTAAAGTGATGCATCACATTAATAGAAGAAAGGATAAGAACCATATGATCCTGTCAATAGATGCAGAAAAAGCATTTGACAAAATATAGCATCCTTTCTTAATAAAAGCCCTCAAGAAAGTCGGGATAGAAGGAACCTACCTTACTTCATAAGAGCCATATATTAAAAGCCCACAGCTAATACCATCCTCGTGGAAACAAAGTAAGAGCTTTCCCCCAACATTAGGAACATGGCAGGGATGTCCACTCTCATGGCTGTTGTTTAACATCCTGTTGGAAGTCCTAGCCTCAGCAAGCAGACAACAAAATGAAATAAAAGGCATCCAAATTGGCGAAGAAGTCAAACTTTCACGTTCCGCAGATGACATGATACTCTACATGGAAAACCTGAAAGACTCCACCAAAAAGCTGCTAGAACTGATACATGAATTCAGCAAAGTCACAGGATACACAATCAACGTACAGAAATCAATTGCCTTTCTATATACCAATAACGAAGCAACAGACTACTTTCTTACACCATACACAAAATTAAACTCAAAATTGATGAAAGACCTAAATGTGAGAGAGAAAACCATTAAAACCCTAGAGGAGAAAACAGGCAATAACCTCTTTGACCTGAGCCCCAGCAATTTCTTTTTTTTTTTCAACGTTTTTTTTTTTTTTTTAATTTATTTTTGGGACAGAGAGACAGAGCATGAACGGGGGAGGGGCAGAGAGAGAGGGAGACACAGAATCGGAAACAGGCTCCAGGCTCTGAGCCATCAGCCCAGAGCCTGACGCGGGGCTCGAACTCACGGACCGCGAGATCGTGACCTGGCTGAAGTCGGACGCTTAACCGACTGCGCCACCCAGGCGCCCCATTTGCATAGGTTTAATAAAAATCTGTCATCTTGGTTACAAAGATACCATTGAAAAAAATTGATTCTGCAGCAAGGCCATATGTACAGTATGATATCTGAGAGTGATTGTTGTTTAATCAAAGACCACCAGACCACTGCTAAGGAGCAATTGTTGGTGTTACATGTGGAGCTAATGTCTCCAAAACCTTCATAAGAAAACTAATATGATTTCTGGCTTCCAGGATCCCAATCTCTGGGAGTAAGGAAGTCCACTCCCAGGTAGTCCAGAAACCCAGGCAAATTTTGGAGACCTCAGGAAGAGGGAAAATCCCTGAGATTTATGGGTACAGCATGCAAAGTTTACTGGAGAAAGTGTTTGGGCCTTGGTTTCCCACTCCTAGGATGGAAGAATGGCAGGGGCTTTGAAAAGTCTGATTCAAAATTCATTTTGAAAATTTCCAAAGGAAGCTTATCCTTTGGAATTGATACTTGCTTAATATGATTAGGCTCTAGATTTCCCGAGCAAACTCAAGGAGGCTTTTCCGGTTAATTAAGATTCTTGTTGCATCTGTATAAATAATCAGACCATGCATAGTAAAAACAATCTTCTAGGATCAACAATACTTGTTGGAGACTGTTTATGATCACAAAGTAGAGAACGCTATGAAAATGATCCAAAACTTAGAAATAGGCAAGAGAGATTACTGGAGTGTTCCATTGTTCTCTGTGGTGCTGTGCTTGATGATCAGCTGTGATATTTTACAACACTTTAAGGACAGAGAGAATTTTTGCACATCTCTGCCTTGGAGATACTCAGCGAATTTTCTGTCTGGTGGAATATAGACTCAAAAATTACATTTTAGTACTCTCTTGAACATACCAACCCTTGATTTCAAATGAACATTGTGTTTCTGTTTGTTTGTGTTTTTTGTTTTATTCTTTGCTTATTTGTTTGTTTTTAACTAGGTTTCACACCCAGCATGGAGCCCAAACTTAAGACCAGAGCTGAGATCAAGAGTCAGAGGGTTAAATGATTAAACCACTCAAAGGAACTTTGAACCAATTATAGAACCATTCTGGTGCTCTAGTTAAGCCAGGAGTTGAGCAAAATCTTTGATGTGTTTATACTTGCCCAGGAGTCATGAGTTTGCTTTTTTTGAAAACTGCACTCAGATAAGAAAGAGAGGGAGAAATAGCATGATCCAAGCCTTGGAGGTGAAAATAACACTGGACACAGGCAGAGAACAGCTAACAATTTGGAGTGCAGGAATCATTACCAGCCTTTATGGAGGGCCTACTGTGTCCCAGGCACTGACCTGTATATCATTATCACCTTCTTTCCTTACAAAAGTGTAAAACGGATATTAACGGGAACAATGATATCTAGAAGAATCTCATTCTTGGAAGAGGAGTTGAGACTGATTATAATGACTGTTAAATACCAGGCCAAGGAATGTGGATTCTAAGCCCTAGGCAGTAGAAGATTTCAAAGAAGCAGAGACCTAAGAAAACTATCCCAATGGGCTTAACCTGGTAACTGCAATGAGGACTTGAGAGGAAGAGATCAGGGGTACTGTACCCTCACACTGCACACACTGTCCCTCTCTTACAATATTGTAGGTTGAATTGTGTCCTTCTAAAGAAGGGATAACCCCTGGTACCTGAGAATGTGACTTTCTCTGGAGCACGGTCTCTGTGATGTCATGTCATGAAGTTAAGGTTGAGCCCTACTCCAATGCCTGGAATCGTTTCATTCACAGTGAGGGAAGTTTACACACAGATACACACAGAGAACACCATGTGACAGAAGAGGCAGAGATTGGAGTGAAGCACCTAGAAGGCAAAGAACAAAGCACGACAGCCAGCACCAGAAGCTAAGACGCAGCAAAGAAGGATCCTTCCCCAGAGACTTCATGGAGAGTATGGCCCTGGGAACGTCTCGGTTTGGCACTTGTAGCCTGTGCCAGTGAGACAGTAGCCATAACAATGAGACAGTAAATTTCTGCTCTTTAAGCAACAGTTTGTGGTCATTTGTTACAGCAGCCCCTGGGGGAACTAATATAGATTTTAAGGCCAAGAAGTAGGGTCCTGCTCTGGTAATTACCTAAAATGTAGGAGTCGTTTCGAAATTGAGTAATGTATGCAGGCTCGAAGAATTCTGAGGTATATGATAAAAAGAAAGGCCTAAGAGGATGTCGGTGGTAGGATGAACATCCAGGTCACTTTCTGGTGAGGACCCAGGGAGAGGTGGGGACCACGCTGCTGGACATTGGAGGGATGATGGCACTTGCTATAAATGGCAAGGGGCAAGGGGCAGGGGGCAGGGAGGCGGGCTAAACAGAGGTGGGCTGCTGGGTGGAGAGTAGACCATGTAAGTGATGAACTTGAATATTTAGCTGAGGAGAATTCCGAGAACAGTGTGGAAGGTGCGGCCTGGTTTCTCCTTGCTGCTTCTAATGAAATGCATGAGGAAGGAGAGTGGTGGCCTATCTCCAGCCAAGGAGCACCAAGATGGCCAGCTGCCAGCAGAGCCCAGGAAGAAGCAAGCAAGGTCCTCCCCTCAAGGCTTCAGAGAGTGCACGCCTCTGCTGGCATCTTGACTTTGGACTCCAGGAGCTACCACACAATCCATGGCTCAGCTGTTTCAACTGCAGTTTGGACGACCTGTCGTGCAGTGCTAGCCATCCAGCATGTCCCCTCCACCTTGCCCCTGCCTGTGTTCTTGTCCCATCCTCTGAGAAACCCAAAGGGCTCCCCTTCTGTGGCACGGTGTGAACAAGGCAAATCTTCTAGACTACACTCTTCCTCATTCCCGCCACATTTCTGGCCCAAATAGACCCCGGGTCTCCCTGATGAGAGAGAGCTTGGGGCTTTCTCAGAATTTAGATTTCAGCCCTCTGAAGACTTTTCTTTTTGGAAACAAATATACAACACCAAAACAAAAACTAACAATTGTTTCCTTTAAAGAGACACACAGGAATTTAAGGCCTGGGAGTGGGGTTAAGGCCTCCTGAACACTTAAGGCAAACAGGCAGACTGTCAGGGTGCCATGAGCTGGGGGGTCAGAGGTAAAAGCAGGCCCCAGTCCCAGCAGCAACAATAAATCCCTCACTCTTACAGAATACCAACACCGCACAAAAGGACTATTTTCTCTTAGTCAGCAAAAATGTCTCCTTAATATATGAAATCAGTCAGTGGAAAAGTGTGTGGGCCTGATTCTGCTCCAATCAAGATCTATGGCTTGGAGAAAACCCAAACACAAACAGACCCCAAAAACCCACAATCCCCATGTGCCCCAGTATCTTTATGGATAAGAAGTCCTAGATTGTCTCAATACAATGCCTCCCACAGAACAGCATCATGTGAGACTATCTAGGCCTCTCCCAATGAGGACGAATCCCAAGTCTCTCCCCCGCGGCATGATTCATGAGCCTGGGCCCACTTACCCACACAACTTCTCAGGTGTTGGTTGGCTGTAGGTATAAATCTCCTGGGGGAACAGGGACCTGTGGCCCCCAAAGGGAGACCCTGAGGAGGGCCCAGTCCCAAGACTCCTGGCTGGAGGACGCAGGTGTGAATACGAGTATGGGCATTCTTTCCCCAGGGCTTTGGTGTCCCTGGGCCATCAGAGTAATGGACACTTACAGATGGTTATGGACATCACCTTTATTTACCAGCCAGCACCAACAGCCATGAACACAAGAAGCAAAGGCACAGGCATGTTTCACCCCGAGTTCTCTGCTACTCTCCACACACACAGCATCCTTCCTCACTCATCCGCCTAGACTTTCCAGTCCCACGCCTCCAAACCCCACAGCCTTTGCTTGGATGGCCCCTGGATTCTTAACCATTCCTTGGTACCAACGGTGGAAGAGGCAGCTTGGGAGAATGGGGGTCAGGGAAAGAACTCACAGGCTGCCAGGACCAGCCGACAGCCTTCAGTGATCTGCCCTCTCTGGGATTTACAACAAAGTTGGCATGATTTCTGCTGTTACCTTCATTTCTTTCTTTTGGTTTCAACTTGACATCTTTTATTGCTTCACTCACATCTTTGTGGAGTGTCTCGAGTGCTTTATTACAAATGATAAACACGGTAAGTAAATCTTTAACGAGGGATAAAGGAAAGACTGTTTGTACACTGTGTGTACTACACACTGCTCCACAAGAAGCAATTGTCTTAAAGTCTAAGGGACTCATTTGCATAAGCCTGCTCAAAGCATTTTTCCTACAAAAGCAACTATTAACTCAAGAGGAATTAAAAATAGAATTAAAATCTCCCTATCTCATTGTCCTTTCTCACAAATCTGTATCAGAGAATTGGTGCTTAAGAAAATGTGCACACCAATGAGAAAGAATGAAATCTGGCCCTTTGTAGCAACGTGGATGGAACTGGAGAGTGTGATGCTAAGTGAAATAAGCCATACAGAGAAAGGCAGATACCATATGTTTTCACTCTTATGTGGATCCTGAGAAACTTGACAGAAACCCATGGGGGAGTGGAAGGAAAAAAAAAAACAAAAAGAGGTTAGAGTGGGAGAGAGCCAAAGCATAAGAGACTGTTAAAAAATGAGAACAAACTGAGGGTTGATGGGGGGTGGGAGGGAGGGGAGGGTGGGTGATGCGTATTGAGGAGGGCACCTTTTGGGATGAGCACTGGGTGTTGTATGGAAACCAATTTGACAATAAACTTCATACATTGAAAAAAAAAGCATTCCTCCTGGGGTGCCTGGCTGGCTCATTTGGAAGAGCATGAGACACTTGATCTCAGGGTCATGAGGTGGAGCGCCATGTTGGGCATAGAGATTACTTAAATAAAACCTAAAAAAAAAAAAGTCCTTTCCTCTTGACTCCCTCAAATATCTATGAAATTAATTGAAGGACTAAATCTCACAAAACTAGTTCTCACTTCTTCCTTTGGGCATCCAATGTGGATCTTCTGGCATAGAGCTTTTGACTGTGGGGTATTGGCAATTAGAAAGATTCAGCTGAAATTGGAGATACTTATGTTAACACCCTGACACATTTACCCCAAGCCTTTCACACAACCTTCAGACCCAGATTTCAAGTTAATGCAGGTCGTTTATATTGGACCCTACCTTTGACATCTGATATTCAACTTGTCACAAACCTAACTGAACGCTGTGGCTCCTGACTCTACCCTTCCCCTGAAAATCTTAACTGTCACCCTGAACTTTCATGTTTCTGAACAGAAGCATGATCATCCTACCCATCACCCACATGGACACAACCTACACATCCTTCACAGTAGACTTCACACCTAAATCCTTCCTCAGGTCTTCTTCTATAAATCCTTGTTTAAATTCCCCATCGTGGGTCATGACTATTACATATTTCAACAACAGGGATCATGGACGCATTAAACGCTGGAAATACCACAGTCTTCAGCACTGAAATAGAACCATCTTCAGGGAAAACTGGGACATAAAATATGTTAAGAGAAGTGAGTGATTAATATTTCAATTATCAAGTGAAGAGATAATGATTTATTTGATTTACTGGTTTTTTCTCTGGGTATGTGTTACCTTCCAAAATAGAACCTAAGGTTGGGAAAAAAGAAATTAGCTCACGTAAGCTGCACATTCAAACAGCCCTCACACAGGTTAATTGTATTAAGAATGCTTCTGCATATCTCTGAGAGAAAATATCTTTTAAACGGTTCTGAAATGAAACACGTCAGGAGAGAGCATGAATACTTTGCTCTGTAGACATACTATCACACAAATGGGTCACTTACAAGGAAGTACTTTTGAACATAAGAACTGCATGATGGCAAAGAGTACTTTGGTCTCACTTTGTCTTTGACACATGTTTTCTCATGAGGGGATTTTTCTTCCATGTTGCTTTTACTGTGTTCTGAATACTGGTGATGAATCTTAGAATGAGCGGGTATTTAGAATCTTAAGTTTTCCAGACTTAATCTCTAATCCATCTCCCGAAAACTCACTGATATGGTAAACACTCTCAGTCATGTTCACAGACAAAACAAAGGACGAATAAAAGTTGTAATAATTTGGATTTGGGATGTCTGCAATCCTTGTGAGTGACTGAGAGTCACCCATCTAACTTTGAAGTTTCTCTATTATTTTAGCAAGACAGAACCTTTCATCTACTTACTGCAAATGTCACAGCATGGAAGGGTAAGGAGAGATTTTTCTGGTGTCAGAAAACAAGCACTAGCGGGAATGTAAAACCATCAATAACAATAAAGATGCTCTGAAAGAGAACTGGGTACCATAAGATTTATCAATCAGGTTCTAACAAGAAAAAGATAGTCTGCTCTCATTAGGTACTTGGAGAAAGTTTAGAGAAGGGGCCTCTTACACACTGTGAACACAGGGAATTTAGAAAACACAGGGACGTTGATAGTATCGATAAGAAAATTAAATCTCACCTGCAGGGGTGAACAAAGACTGGAATTCAGAAGAAGAGTTGGGTAGAAAGGCCACTAAGGGAGGAGCTGTGACCTTTGGTGTAGGACTGAGGTAGTCAGAGATGGCCCTGCAGAGATAGAGGTGGGAGAATGGATACCCCAGCCTTGCTTTTCTACTTCCACAAGGCCTCTGACTTGGACTTCCCATTGGCCAGCCAGGCAGAAGTCAGAGAGCAAGAGATCCCACCGATGTAGTGCAACTAGATCAGCCTCATGGGGCAAAGAGCTAGGGTGAAGTGTGATTCTGCAGAGGCAAATGAAAACCATGTGTCCAAGATGGGATTGTTCAGATACAAGTGGAGACATTTCAAATAGGATGGTCCCTAAAAAAGAAAAGAGAAACACAATAAGAGAATCCTGTGACTTTCAGATCTTCATGAACTACAGAACAATCTTTCCAGAGAAACCCGATACCTCCCTAAAAAGTACTTGTGACCATGCAGTGCAACAACGCATGTGACCAGTGGTTCAGACACTGAACATGTGCAGGATTTCTGATTTGAATTTTCCTGAGTCTTTGAACTCTATATGCCATTGCCTGATTATGCCAACTTTGTGTGAAGAGGGACAGGTGGGAAGGGGAGGCGGTGGGGACTGAGAGCTGGGAAGAGGCTTCATTCTGGTTAGTGTTCACTGCATAACAAACCATTCTGAAGCTCAGTGGTTAGAAACAAAAACCATCATTTATTTGTTCTCATAAAGCTGCAATTTGGGCAGGACTCAGTGGGAATGGCTCATCTTTGCTTTCTGCAACTTGGCCTGAGATGGCGGGGCAGCTGGAGGGCCCGCTTCTGTGTTGCCTCATTTGCATGGCGGGCAAGTTGGTGTGAGTCACAAATGAAAGGTGAGCTGGGAAGTGGGCCAGTGACTTCAGGCCCTCTGCATGGGGGCCTCTCAAGAGACAGCCTGGGCTTTCTCACAACATGGCAATCAAGTTCCAAGGGCACGAACTCCAACAGGGCAAGGAAGCATTGCCCATATGTAACCTTAGAGTCACAAGGTGTTGCTTCAACCATCTGCTATTAATTGAAACGGTCCCAGATCTGCCCAGTTCCAAGGTAGAGGACACAGGCCCCGCAAGTCAGTGGCAGGAGTAACAGGGTCAGGTTATAGGAAGAATAAGTAGAAGCTACTGTCACAGCTGTCTATGGAAACTACAATCTACCACTATTGCAAGTCATCGTAAATTCAAAAGAAAAAATGAAACGGTCTTTACTACCAAAACATATGCCATATTTTTTTTTCAACGTTTTTTATTTATTTTGGGGACAGAGAGAGACAGAGCATGAACAGGGGAGGGGCAGAGAGAGAGGGAGACACAGAATCGGAAACAGGCTCCAGGCTCCGAGCCATCAGCACAGAGCCCGACGCGGGGCTCCAACTCACGGACCACGAGATCGTGACCTGGCTGAAGTCGGACGCTTAACCGACTGCGCCACCCAGGCGCCCCATATGCCATATTTTTGAAAGCACCCTCCTAATCCCATCTAAAACATGTCCAAATATGCCCTTCTCAGCTTCTTCCCTGATATTTTTTAATTGTTCATCATAAATCCTCTTTAGCCATTTTATTTTTTCCTCCCGTTCTTCCTGTGATTTATGAGCATATTCCTTTTCTACTAGTTTAATTTCATTATTTAATTGATCGGTATAGATCTTCTTCAGGTCTTCTTCCCGTTGCTTCAGCCTCTTCTCTGTGTCCTTGTAAATGGCATCAGTAAAGTAATCCCCTCCGTTGCTCTCCACCATCTCCTCTATCAGCTCCACCAGCTCCTGCACCTGAGCTTCCTTCTCAGCCTCTGAGGCTCTGTTGTTGAAGGCACAGCAGCGGTTTCCACACTCTCTGATGATGTTTCTTAGCTTCACATCTGCATCTGCCAAGAAGTCACTCAGGCTCTGCCCCTCCAAGTCATCTTTGCCAGTGAACAAAATGATCATGTGCCTCAAGGCTGGCTTCCCAAAGACATACTTGATCAATGCCACGGTCTTCTGCTCTTCATCTGTGTAGCGGCCCAGGTGGATGACCAAGACGATGGCGTGGGGCCCAGGGCAGGAGTAGAGGACACACTGGCTGATTTCCCTGCACGTGGTATCCAGGGTCTTCTTGGTGTCAAAGAGCCCTGGGGTGTCAACAACAACAAGTTTCCTCCCCTTCCATTCCTTGGATGCTTTTTGACACTTGGTGGTGACAGCATGGGGAGCAACTCTAGAGTCAAAGACTCTACTCCCCAGGATGGTGTTTGTCGTTGCGCTCTTCCCACTTCCAGTTTTCCCCACCAAAACAATCCTCAGAGTGTTGTCCTGAGGGTCTGCCATGTCGTAAAAAAGAGAAGGAGAAGAAAAAGAGTCAAGGAAGGTAAGTGAAAACCATCACATTCCTCTTATCTCCTTTGTGTTTCTACATGAAAACCTGCAGTAGTGTACTATCCATGTTGGTCCCATAAAGACGAAAAGATGAAACAATTCAATCACCATGGAAGAAACAATAAAGTAGTTAAAGAGATCCCCTACAAAAGAGTACCAGGTCCAGATGGCTTCATGGGGATCTCACTTAACTTTTCTTAAACTATTGCTGATGACTTAAAACAGAAAGAAATCTTTCCTGTTCTTTCTATGCCACAAGTATGATATTGATCCCAAAGGCTAACAAAGATTTCACCAATAAAAAAAGCTACAGACATGTCTCATTTGCGAATACTAATGATATTTTACAACACTTTAAGGACAGAGAGAATTTTTGCACATCTCTGCCTTGGAGATACTCAGCGAATTTTCTGTCTGGTGGAATATAGAACTCAAAAATTCCATTTTACTACTCTCTTGAACACATCAACATTTGATTTCAAATGAGCTTTGTGTTTCTGTTTGTTTGTGTTTTTTGTTTTATTCTTTGCTTCTTTGTTTGTTTTTAACTAGGTTTCACACCCAGCATGGAGCCCAAACTCAAGACCCTAAGATCAAGACCTGAGCTGAGATCAAGAGTCAGATGCTTAATTGATTGAGCCACCCAAAGGAACTTTGAACCAATTATAGATCATACTGGTTCTCTAGTTAAGCCATGAGCTGAACAAAATCTTTGGTGTGTTTATACTTGCCCAGGAGTCATGAGTTTGCTTTTTTTGAAAACTGCAGATAAGAAAGAGAGGCAGAAATAGCATGATTCAACCCTTGGAGGTGGAAATATACTGGACACAGAGAACAGCTAACAATTTGGAGTGCAGGAATCATTACCAGCCTTTACGGAGGGCCTACTGTGTCCCAGGCACTTGCCTCTCCATCATTATCACCTTCGTTCCTTACAAAAGTGTAAACGGATATTAACGGGAACAATGATATCTAGAAGAATCTCATTCTTGGAAGAGGAGTTGAGACTGCTTATAATGACTGTTAAATACCAGGCCAAGGAATGTGGATTCTAAGCCCTAGGCAGTAGAAGATTTCCAAGAAGTAGAGACCTAAGAAAACTATCCTAATAGGCTTAACCTGGTAACTGCAATGAGGACTGGAGAGGAAGAGATCAGGAGTACTGTACCCTCACACTGCACACACTGTCCCTCTCTTACCATCCATCTTAGGTTGAATTGTGTCCTCCTAAAGAAGTCCTAACTCCTGATACCTGAGAATGTGACCTACTTTGGAGCACGGTCTCTGTGATGTCATGTCATGAAGTTAAGGTTGAGCCCTACTCCAATGCCTGGAATCGTTTCATTCACAGTGAGGGAAGTTTACACACAGATACACACAGAGAACACCATGTGACAGAAGAGGCAGAGATTGGAGTGAAGCACCTAGAAGGCAAAGAACAAAGCACGACAGCCAGCACCAGAAGCTAAGACGCAGCAAAGAAGGATCCTTCCCCAGAGACTTCATGGAGAGTATGGCCCTGGGAACGTCTCGGTTTGGCACTTGTAGCCTGTGCCAGAGAGACAGTAGCCATAACAATGAGACAGTAAGTTTCTGCTCTTTAAGCAACAGTTTGTGGTCATTTGTTACAGCAGCTCCTGGGGGAACTAATATAGATTTTAAGGCCAAGAAGTAGGGTCCTGCTCTGGTAATTACCTAAAATGTAGGAGTCATTTCGAAATTGAGTAATGTATGCAGGCTCGAAGAATTCTGAGGTATATGATAAAAAGAAAGGCCTAAGAGGATGTCGGTGGTAGGATGAACATCCAGGTCACTTTCTGGTGAGGTCCCAGAGAAGGTGGGGACCATGCTGCTGGACATTGGAGGGACGATGGCACTTGCTATAAAATGGCAGGGGGCAGGGGGCTGGGAGGCAGGCTAAACTGAGGTGGGCTGCTGGGTGGAGAGTAGACCATGTAAGTGATGAACTTGAATATTTAGCTGAGGAGAATTCCGAGAACAATGTGGAAGATGTGGCCTGGTTTCTCCTTGCTGCTTCTAATGAAATGTGTGAGGAAAGAGAGTGGTTGCCTATCTGCCAGCCAAGGAGCACCAAGATGGCCAGCTGCCAGCAGAGCCCGGGAAGAAGCAAGCAAGGTCCTCCCCTCAAGGCTTCAGAGAGCACACGCCTCTGCTGGCATCTTGACTTTGGACTCCAGGAGCTACCACACAATCCATGGCTCAGCTGTTTCAACTGCAGTTTGGACGACCTGTCGTGCAGTGCTAGCCATCCAGTATGTCCCCTCCACCTTGCCCCTGCCTGTGTTCTTGTCCCATCCTCTGAGAAACCCAAAGGGCTCCCCTTCTGTGGCACGGTGTGAACAAGGCAAATCTTCTAGACTACACTCTTCCTCATTCCTGCCACATTTCTGGCCCAAATAGACCCTGGGTCTCCCTGATGAGAGAGAGCTTGGGGCTTTCTCAGAATTTAGATTTCAGCCCTCCGAAGACTTTTCTTTTTGGAAACAAATATACAACACCAAAACAAAAACTAACAATTGTTTCTTTTAAAGAGACACACAGGAATTTAAGACCTGGGAGTGCGGTTAAGGCCTCCTGAACTCTGAAGACAAACAGGCAGACTGTCAGAGCGCCATGAGCTGTGGGTCAGAGGTAAAAGCGGGCCCCAGTCCCAGCAGCAACAATCAATCTCTTGCTCTTACAGAATACCAACACTGCACAAAGGACTATTTTCTCTTAATCAGCAAAAAATGTCTCCTTAATATATGAAAATCAGCCAGTGGAAAAGTGTGTGGGCCTGATTCTGCCACGATCAAGATCTATGGCTTGGAGAAAACCCAAACACAAACAGACCCCAAAAACCCACAATCCCCATGTGCCCCAGTATCTTTATGGATAAGAAGTCCCAGATTGTCTCAATTCAATGCCTCCTACACAACAGCATCATGCGAGACTATCTGGCCTCTCCCAATGAGGACAAATCCCAAGACTTTCCCCTCCACCTGATTCATGACCCTGGGCCCATGTACCTACACAACTTCTCAGGTGTAAATGGCATCTTGTAAATGGCATCGGTAAAGTAAGCCCCTCCGTTGCTCCGCACCATCTCCTCTATCAGCTCCACCAGCTCCTGCACTTGAGCTTCCTTCTCGGCCTCTGAGGCTCTGTTGTTGAAGGCACAGCAGCGGTTCCCACACTCGCTGATGATGTTTCTTAGCTTCACATCTGAATCTGCCAAGAAGTCACTCAGGCTCTTCTCCTCCAAGTCATCTTTGCGAGTGAACAACACGATCATGTGCTTCAAGGCTGGCTTCCCAAACACAGCCTTGATCAATGCCACGGTCTTCTGCTCTTCTTCCCTGTAGAGGCCCACCTGGAGGACCAAGATGATGGCGTGGGGCCCAGGGCAGGAGTAGAGGACACACTGGCTGATTTCCCTGCACGTGGTATCCAGGGTCTCCTTGGTGTCAAAGAGCCCTGGGGTGTCAACAACAACAAGTTTCCTCCCCTTCCATTCCTTGGATGCTTTTTGACACTTGGTGGTGACAGCATGGTGAGCAATTCTAGACTCAAAGACTCTACTCCCCAGGATGGTGTTTGCCGTTGCGCTCTTCCCACTTCCAGTTTTCCCCACCAAAACAATCCTCAGACTGTTGTCCTGAGGGTGTGCCATGTCACTACCAGTGGCTGTGGGGTGTAAAAAAGAGAAGGAGAAGAAAAAGATTCAACGAAGGTAAGTGGAAACCATCACATTCCTTTTATCTCCTTTGTGTTTCTCCATGAAAACCTGCAGTAGTGTACTATCCATGTGGGTCCCATAAAGACAAAAAGATGAAACAATTCACTCACCATGGAAGAAACAATAAAGTAGTTAAAGAGTTCCCGTACAAAAGAGTACCAGGTCCAGATGGCTTCATGGGGATCTCACTTAACTTTTCTTAAACTATTCCTGATGACTTAAAACAGAACGAAATCTTTCCTGTTCTTTCTATGCCACAAGTATGATATTGATCCCAAAGGCTAACAAAGATTTCACCAATAAAAAAAGCTACAGACATGTCTCATTTGCGAATACTAATGCCAAAATCCCAAATAAATTGTCAGACACTAAAAAGTAAAACCCCACAATTAAATGTGATTTATTTCATAAATAGTAGGGTGATTCAATATGAGAAAATGGATTGTTACAACACATCCCCTTTAGTAGATTTAAGAAGAAAAATACCTTGACGCAAAACAGACATTACCCCAAAACCAACACTGTTTTAATAGATACTTCTATAATGTGATTTTATAGAAATATAAATTTTAAAAAATTTGTCTCCATTTTTTTTTCTCTGCAGCTAAAATAGTTGACTGTAAACTTAATTTGGAAGCATGAAGAAAGGAAATTAGCCTGTAGAGTCAACAAAGAGAAGAACGATGAGGGAGGGCCAGCTCTACCAGATAGTAAAATATTTTAGCCCCTATAATTAAGGCAGTATGAAGAGTGTGTGAACATAGAGAAACCGAAAACAAAAACGGACAATTCAGAAATAGACCAAATTGGTCTACTATATTCATGAGTATCCAGTTAAGTGTATTACATTACATTTATCTTCAGTAAAGCAGCATCTGACAGCAATGGGGAGAAAGATGGACTAATAACCAGCATTGGGATAACTACAAAACCACACAGAAAAGACAAAACTGCACCCACGTCTTCATGCCATTCACATGCTAAATACGTTAGAAATATAAACACTAAAAATCAATGCACATAAATACTAGAAGAAACTCAGACCAATCCTTTGTAACCTACGGGCAGGGCAACTCTTTCTAAGATTTGAAAGATTGTAAGGAAAAGGATTCATACATCTGACTACATAAACATCTAAAAGACAATGGGAGACAACGAACACCATGGACAATTAAAATACGAATGTCAGACTATATCAAAGAGGGTTAATTCTCCTCTTATACAAAGAATACCTAAAGGTACAGAGACAAATGTCCCATAGCTCGATAGAAAATGGAGCAAGACATATGAATAAACAGTTCAAAGAAAAAAAAAAGAAATGCTAATGCTCCTCAACTATGTAAAAATATATGAACACTCACTTAAAGTAGAGAAATATAAACCCAACAAAGGAAAAGAAAAAACTAAATATAACAAATTAAAATTACACTGAGATACTATTTCTCCACTTACAGATTTGGCAAAAGTGCAAAAATTTGCTTCTATAATCAGTCGGTAAAGGTTTAGAGGAAACAGGTTCTCTGCTCCATGGCTAATGAGAATAGAAAAACAGTCTAAAACCTACAGGGGAGAAATTAGCAATATCATACAAATCACATATACATTTATTCTTGGATTGTGAGTCCCAATTTTAGGATTTATGCCTGTAGTGGTCAAGGGCAGGTCACCCCTAAACGTGCAACTTTGGCATACTGACTATTTCATATAAAAGTACCTTAAGACACATCCTGTGTGGGAAGATTACTAAGACCCTCTTCTGTCCCCCTGCAAGCAGGAAACAAATCTCCCATGTAAAAGGACCCCTTGCTGTCCAGGAGGTAAAGAGACACTCTCATGACCAGGGATGGGAGATTTAGAGCCAAGAAGAGTGTATAAACAGCCTACTACTTTCTACTAATTTACTACCCCAGCCCAAAGTCTCTTTAGAATTCCTCCCTAACAGATGCTCCCAAAGTTAAGTTTTCCTTGTTTTGTCAATCCCTCACAGATCCATCATCTCTTTGCCTAAAAAGTATAAAAACTGCCTGCCTTGGTCATCTCTCTTGGTCTTAGTTTCATTACTGAGCATCTGTGCACACTGCTTTTTTTTTTTCTCTTATTAATCTGCCTCAAGTGAATGTAATTCTTAGTGCAGCTGGAAGACCTTGAAGGGTAGAGGAAGAAGTTCCCTTTCCTTATGTCCCAGAGTTACACTGACAAAAACACAGAAAAAGATAAGGCATATGTTTATTCTCTGCGTCACTATTTGTAATACTTAAAGACCAAAAACCTACCAAATGCCCACTAGTAGGGGTCTGATTGAATAAACCAAGGTACATACACACAGCGATGTACTATCCAACTATAGAAAGGAATAAGAAATACCTCACTATGCTGGGATGGAAAGATCTCCAGGATATTTCATTAAGCAAAAAACAAGGCAAAGTGAAGAAAATAATATTTAGTTTACTGTCATTTCTCTAGTGGGGAGGAACATGAAATGCAGGTACAAAATACAACATATGTTTCATGCACATGAAAAAGCAATGGCAGATCATCTGAACCGTCACCAAAGAAGTTACTGACAGAGGGATGGGAGGAATAAGGTGGGGGCAGGGTAGAAGCTGGAAACTACTTTGAGTATACTTCGATGTCATAGATTTGTCTTGAAAGCATGTACTTCCTTCTTTTTGAGAGTTCGAATTACAGCTCTTTTCCTTTATGAAAGACCTACATGTGTACCTGCTGTTGCTGGCTGACATAAATTCAAAGAGGATTTTTCATTTGTACAAAAAAAAAGCTGAACACGAATACAGCGTTCCACATTTGTTTTACAGCCAGTTGAGCTAATGGAGAGGCCGAGTGGGCCGTTGTCCATGCCAGCTGCCAATCACCTTCCCCAGGAACCTCACACAGGGGTTCACCATCCAGCCACCAGAGCTGTGAGCCAGATGAGCACGTGGGCTTTCTCTCAATTGAATTTGTGCATCTGTTAACAAGTTGTGTCTAAAAGTATCAGAAACACATAAGGGAGGTTATTTGGGGGAGATCTGGGAATGCGCACCCTTTTTCCATGTACATTCATGGTAATTGCTTCTCTCTTTTATCTCATTTTGTTTCATAAAAGATTTCATAGGAACGTTCTGCTTGCGGATAGTGAGGAACATCTGTAAATAGCTTACATAATTATACAACAAAAACTATATTTTCAGATAACTAGTAAAAATCAAAAGCAAATGCAATACATAGTATTTGGTGTAATAGACAAACCACACAAAGAATTGGTCCAAGAAACTTGAAAATGCAGTTGCTTCATTGGCTATTGTCCTAATGGGATAGAGTGTAAGGCCAAATAGGGGGGAAAAACGTCAAGAAAATCTTAAATTGCTTTCAGGAATCCTGTCCTATTCTTAGCTTTTGTGCACATGTGTAGTTTTGAAGCCCAAGGACAAGCCCAGTGGCAATGAACACCCTTAGTGCCCATACTGTGCCCTTCAAATGCCATTTCCCACCAAAAACATTAAGAATCTTAGGAGAACGTACCGATTCCAGATCTGGGCCAAGAAATGTGCAAGTGGATCCTACCCTATCTAGTCATACTAGAAATCGAGGATTCTATCAAAAACTACTCAGACCGTGGGATGCCTGGCTAGCTCTGTCAATGCAGCATGCATCTCTTGATCCCACGTTCATGAGTTCTAGCCCACATTGGGTGCAGAGATCACTTCCAAAAAAAAAAAAATGTTTGGATCTTACCGAAAGGACTACAGGGCCAACTTGAAGAGGCTGACTGGACAGAGATGGGGTAATTTGAGTACCAATGAGAATAATAATGTCAATGGATTAAAATTCATCAAATATGTTGAAGTTCATGAATTCATATCAATACCATCATTGCAAAAGAAGTGAAGTGTTCTCTCTGGGTTATGCTAGGAAATGATGTCATCAGTCTGAACATGGACAAAAAAGAATCAAGCATTCCTTTTGGCTTATTAACTACACCTTATGAAATGAAAGTATGATTCAGGGGAAGTTTCTTTTTATAGGATTATGCCATCCAATCAATGAAGAAACATTGATAGAATTATAATACTATAATTTGCGACCGTGAATGAAACAAAGTTAGTCTAGGCTATCATTACTGTCTGCTACATTACAGAAAGAGACAGAAGAATATATAAGGTGCCTTCAGATGCACGTTTACAACTGCACTTATGAAATATTGCCACCCAAATAACCAGGCAAATCTTAATCTGATCAAGCCTCTCCTTAAATTTAAATTTATACAAAACACGGAAACTGGAAGAACATGTCATATGACGTCTTGAGGATTTAATGAGCAAAATGTACACTGTCCAATTCTCTTGGAAAAAGGACCAACCATTTCTTAACCAAAATCATTTTACAAAAAGAAACAGGAAGGTGAAAACTTATTTACAAAATTTAACTTAAGACATATGAAAGAATCGAAATTTATGAACCGTATTTGGAGCTGATTTCAATTTTAAATTCTAGGAGACGATCTGGGAATTGGAATACACCTGGTAATTTTTTAAAAATTCTAATTGCTTTTTGAACTCTGATTATGGTATATTTTAATGACCTTTATCTTCCAGACATACATATGTAAATAATTACTGATGAAGTGATAAAATTTAGTATTCTAGTAATGTAATACTTTTTAGTATTCGAATGTTTAAAGTGTATGCATATGTATTTAATCTCTACACCCAGCATGAGGCTCAAACTCACAAGCCTGAGATCAAGAGTCCCATGCTCTTCCCACTGAGCCAGATAGGCGCCCCCACTCTAATTTTTCAAATGAGGAAATAGATGTGGCTCAGAAATGCTGAGAACGTTGCCCAAGGTCACTGCGCTAAAGGGCTTTGGGCAGAGAAGGGATCCAATGCAAATTATGTCTGACCCTACACTCATGCATAACCCTTGCACGCTCTGATCTCTTCCTGGTTCCTTCTCAGGTCCTTGATTCTACATTTCTGTTTACATTGGATCAGAAATAGATCATGGGAGGCCAGGGGAGGTAGATCACTCTCTGTCCAGAAACATGAACTGGTAGCAACCCTGGAATTAGGGAAGGCAACCAAAGGGATTTGTTTTCTATAGAATAGCTCAATATCTCCCCCATGGCACCCCTTCCTTACCTCCTCTGTTACACTGTCGATCACACCATTTCTCTCTTACATGTTGGAAAGGACACAGCCAGCTGAATTCTAGGCTTCCTGTGCCATTTGTGACCTGGGTATCCCGGGGAATTTGATAAAACCACACGCACACCGTCTGGGATTCAGATTTTCTTTCAGGAAAAAGAGGGATTGGGACAGACTGGTCTCTAAATTGCCTTCCAGCTCTAAAGACCTGCCTTGAGGACACTAGTTTCCCACTAAAGGAAATGGATGGGGTGTCAGGCAGCACTCACTCTGTCATGACAGCAACTGATGGAAGATACGCTGTTCAGCAAGTTTGTCCTGCTAAATAGGAGATGTGTGGATGTGGGCCAATCTCCTTACTCCCACTCTTCCTCCCCCGGGACCCCCGTGGCAGCATCCTGTTTGCTGGGCTGCTGGCACGGTATTTGGTCCCCTCTCAGACCAGGACCCACACCAATGCACAGCCCTGGGTCCTGCTGCCCCTCCCGGCTCTATGCCCTAGGCCAGGCTCACCTTCTTTTGAATGAGCTGATGAGTTCCCGAGTGTTCTCCAAAGAAGCTGTTTGAGCTGCTGCTTTTGCTTAACTGAGAGGAAAAAGTGTTTGCACCCTTTAAACCTCTGAGACAGGAAGCTCAGATTGGGTGGAGCTAGTGAAGGAACTATTTGGCTTTAAAGAGACAGAAATATTGTCCTATCATTGGAGGAGTGCTTTAGTTTTACCAAGGTGTAAGCTTTTTCTCCATGTGCCTGCTGTCACACCAAATTTTCCAAACCTATATTTGTTGTTTGGGGTTATACTGGTGGATCCCAAAGGCCCTTATTACATGACACAAATCATGCACAGAGAGCCAGGCATGGTGTTGGATCATCTTCCCTGCATGACGTGGGAGACTCTGGTGTGATTCTAGGAAGAAAAAACTCAAATGCGTGGCTAGATGTGTCCAAATTTAGAGCCTGGGATACTTCCCAGTGACTGTATCATATGGGTTTTCATGATAGTCTTTCATGAAGGTCTCAAGTTACTCATTAAAAATTCACCAGCCTTCAGGTACAAAGCCAAGAGTCTAAACCATTGGGAGCCAAGAGAAAAAAAGGAAAATGTGGCCTGGAAAAAGTCTTCCAATGACCATACACCTTCTCTAGTTTTCTTCATATGGTTCTTTCAAGCCCCAAAATATGCATGACCTGACCACAAAAGATGCACCCAGGGAGGAGATCAAACTTTCCCCTACAACCTTCCTACTTTCCTCTACCCCAGACCCAGGCACAGGTAGATTTTCCCAGATTTAGCCAGTGCATCCATTCCAACCTGCTCTGGAAACTTTGAGATGATAGGCAGATGGTCAAACCTCTCATGGTTGACCAGCTGTTCCAATTGTCTCTTGCATCATCATAAAATTATAAGGTTTTTGATTATATATTTTTGTTCACTACATTGAGACATGGGATTACTTGATGCTCACACTTGAAGGTGGGTACTAAGAGAACTAAATGTGGCAGGAAGTAGTGGACAATGGGGTGGCAACCCATGGAGGGAAGCAGCTAGATTCGGAATTATTGTATTAATACTATATTATTGGTCCATAGCGTTAGACCAATTATTGGTACTAATGACTTGGAGGGCCCCAGGTAACTGTTTTCCAACTTGCAATAAAGACACAGACCAGGACCAGCTATGTAATTTGCAAAGTCTGGCACAAAAAGAATATGCCAGGCCCTTTGTCAAAAACAAACAAAAAAAATTAAGAATTTCAAGATGACATCAATAGAACAGTAAACCCTTCTAAGTACACGGCCCTGTGCAACGGCACAGGTCACATACCCCTGAACTTGGTCTTCATGAGGCTGCATACATAAAAGTCTAGAGGAGAGCTAGAATCATATTTCCTCCCCAAAATATCTCTACCATTTCCTAGTTTCATTTCAAGCTACATTTTCCTTGAGTGAAACTTGTCCTTGGATGTTGTCATGGTCAGCTAATTGCTTCTCCAGGTATTATGCTCAGGTACGCTGTTAAGTTCCCTAGAGGGAACAGGAGACTAGTTGACACAGAATCCATGGATGCCACAAGAAATCAGATGCGGGTCTCAAATGGTAACAGCCTTGTGATCATTGGTCAAAAAGGAGCATGTGGCCCCCATCAGTCCCATCCTGAGCCCTAAGTTAGGAGTGATCTCCTTCTACAAGATTCTGGATAGAAGCAGTGTAGCCCCATATCTGAATTGTTCACTTAGCCACGCTCCTGATCATTGAGGGCTTCCTTCCACTTGCACCTATGCTGTGAGCCACAGGCCTCTCCACCGCTTGTCTCCTCCTGCAACCCTGGAAACACAACTTTCCACCCAGGATCTTGCTCCTTCCACATAGTCAGAAGCAGAGAGATAAATGTGGACAAAGCCACAGCTTCCTTTTTTATGGTTTCCTTTGATTCTTTCCATTTCACACACACACAGAAATGTGGATATAATGAATTTTCAAAAGGTGTGGGGTCATTAAGAGACATTCTTTGAATTCTATAGGAGTCTTCTTGTGGGGCTCAGGGTGTTTTCTGATGCTCAGATCTAGATAATCTCAAAGCTCAACTTATTAAAATAGTGCAGAAATAATAACAGTAGTTTAAAAGAATCGTTCCCCCATTGTCCTGTTTCTTCTACAGATCGTCTTTGTAACTTTGGTGGATCCATTTCCTATTGCCTCCATAACAAATTCCCAAAACATTAGTGGCTGAAAACAATATAAACTTCATCTTCTGCAGTTATGGAGGACAAGAGCATGGAATTAGTCTTATGGAGATAAAATCAAGGTCTTGCAGAGCTGGTTCTTTCTGGAGGCTCCAGGAGAGAATCCATCCCTTGCCTCTTACATCTTCTAGAAGCTGCCAGATGTCCTGGGCTTGGGGCCACATCACAACAATCTCTGCTGCCTTCATCACATTGCCTTCTTGCCTCTCCTTAGAAGGACCTTTCTGATTACCTCTGGGGCCCACCCAGATAATCCGGAATAATCTCCCCATCTCAAAGTCATTAACTTAATCACACCTGCAAAGATGCTTATGGAATAAGGTAACATTCACAGGCTCTGGGGATTAGAGTGTGGCCATCTTTTGGGGGCCACCATTCAGCCTGCCACATTTGGGTGAGTTAACCTCTCTCAAGATTACAGTTAACCTAATCTTTAAAATGGAATACTTTCTTCAGACGGTCATTGTGAAACCAGATAAATTTGTAGACATGAAGTGGTACTCAAACCATAGTGATCAATAGGTATTAGTTAGAAGTAGTAATAGAACCCCCTATGCTAGCCTCATCGATTACCCTTCTAAGGCTCACCTACACATCAGAGATGCTGTCTTAATCAGCTTGCATAACCATAATACCACAGCCTGGGAGCAGGAACAACAGGAATTCATTTCTCACAGTTCTGGAGACTGGACAGCCCAAGCCCAATGTGCCAGCCAACTTGTTTCCCTGGGGAAGGCTAACCTCCTGATTTGTGGATGGCGCCGTCTCACCGTGTCCATACATGATGGAGCGAGGAAGCAACTCTCTGCTATCTCTTCTTACAAGAGCACTAATCCCGTCAAGAGGACCCCAGATTCATGAACTCATAAAAACCCACTTACCTTATCCCTAAATACCATCATGTTGGGGGTTAGGGATTCTGGAGCCTTCTCTCTTGGTGCCAAATAAATCTAGTCACTTCTACTTTGTAACAACCTCTTTTAAGTGGATATCACTCAAGGTTTCCTGGTTTCTCCCCACTCACTCCACCCCCAAAGGGCACTGCATGAAAAGGAAGACTCAGCGCCTCCACAGCCTATCTACCAGGATAAGGGATCTGGATTATCTATACCCCTGCACTCACATGGCTTTAATGAAATTGTCTTCTGGCTCCACGGATGTGCAAGAAGAGCTGCCTCTTGCAGGCTAATGGCAGCCATGTCACAAAAGAGATATAGGTGTTAGGTGTGACAGTGCACTTGGGGCTGAATCCCTCAAAGGAAACATTGACCAAACCCTCATGAAATAAGGACCATGCCCCCCAAAGAGCCTTTTACTGTCTTCCACGATGTTGTATTCGGTTATGAACCACAACCATTCAGTGCTGTTCTCAAACAGGTCTCTGCTTCCTCCTAAGGCTTCTCCAAAGATCTACCAAAAGTGACCACTCAGAATTTGTGTCTTCACCAGAGGGTCACACTCTTGGAGCCTCAGGGGAAAAACTGTAGGACATGCTCTGAACTACTGTTGCCTCAAAGAGACTCTTCAGAGCAGGTTTGCAAGATGGCAGCACTGACTCAATGCTCAGACTGTGCCAGTGAGCAAAGCCAGGACTACTGGGACTCTCAGTCTGGAAGCATATGTACCTCATGAAATCAGACGACTGACTCAAGATCCAGCAGAGTGAGAAGTAATGAAATAGGATTGAGTGAACGGATTCAAGATGTGCCATTGTGGTTATTTGTTTGGAATATTGATGGCATTCTGTTTGATGTTCTACTTGTATGGCTATTTGTGGAAACCTTATTTCTTTCTCCTTAAACGAATTAGTAGACTGTGTATTTGTAAACCCACAACAACCGTCTTTAAACATTACCTCATCTTCACCTACCCTCAAAATTCAGAAACAAATGCTTCTACTGAGTTTCATTCACTTTCATGATGATAGAACCATTTGATTGGTTTAACAAAAATCTGTCCTCTTGTTTACAAAGATACCATTGGAAAAATCGATTCTGCAGCAAAGCCCTATGTACAGGGTGATATATGAGAGTGATTGTTGTTTCATCAAAGACCATCCGGCCACTGCTAAGGAGCAACTGTTGGTGTTACACGCGGAGTTAATGTCTCCAAAACCTTCATAAGAAAACTAATATGATTTCTGGCTTCCAGGATCCCAATCTCTGGGAGTAAGGAAGTCCACTCCCAGGTAGTCCAGAAACCCAGGCAAATTTTGGAGACCTCAGGAAGAGGGAAAATCCCTGAGATTTATGGGTACAGCATGCAAAGTTTACTGGAGAAAGTGTTTGGGCCTTGGTTTCCCACTCCTAGGATGGAAGAATGGCAGGGGCTTTGAAAAGTCTGATTCAAAATTCATTTTGAAAATTTCCAAAGGAAGCTTATCCTTTGGAATTGATACTTGCTTAATATGATTAGGCTCTAGATTTCCCGAGCAAACTCAAGGAGGCTTTTCTGGTAAATTAAGATTCTTGCTGCATCTGTATAAATGATCAGGCCATGCATGGTAAAATCAATCTTCTAGGATCAACAATACTTGTTGGAGACTGTTTATGATCACAAAGTAGAGAACGCTACGAAAATGATCCAAAATTTAGAAATAGGCAAGAGAGATTACTGGAGTGTTCTATAGTTCTGTGTGGTGCTGTGCTTGATGATCAGCTGTGATATTTTACAACACTTTAAGGACAGAGAGAATTTTTGCACATCTCTGCCTTGGAGATACTCAGCGAATTTTCTGTCTGGTGGAATATAGAACTCAAAAATTCCATTTTACTACTCTCTTGAACACATCAACATTTGATTTCAAATGAGCTTTGTGTTTCTGTTTGTTTGTGTTTTTTGTTTTATTCTTTGCTTCTTTGTTTGTTTTTAACTAGGTTTCACACCCAGCATGGAGCCCAAACTCAAGACCCTAAGATCAAGACCTGAGCTGAGATCAAGAGTCAGATGCTTAATTGATTGAGCCACCCAAAGGAACTTTGAACCAATTATAGATCATACTGGTTCTCTAGTTAAGCCATGAGCTGAACAAAATCTTTGGTGTGTTTATACTTGCCCAGGAGTCATGAGTTTGCTTTTTTTGAAAACTGCAGATAAGAAAGAGAGGCAGAAATAGCATGATTCAACCCTTGGAGGTGGAAATATACTGGACACAGAGAACAGCTAACAATTTGGAGTGCAGGAATCATTACCAGCCTTTACGGAGGGCCTACTGTGTCCCAGGCACTTGCCTCTCCATCATTATCACCTTCGTTCCTTACAAAAGTGTAAACGGATATTAACGGGAACAATGATATCTAGAAGAATCTCATTCTTGGAAGAGGAGTTGAGACTGCTTATAATGACTGTTAAATACCAGGCCAAGGAATGTGGATTCTAAGCCCTAGGCAGTAGAAGATTTCCAAGAAGTAGAGACCTAAGAAAACTATCCTAATAGGCTTAACCTGGTAACTGCAATGAGGACTGGAGAGGAAGAGATCAGGAGTACTGTACCCTCACACTGCACACACTGTCCCTCTCTTACCATCCATCTTAGGTTGAATTGTGTCCTCCTAAAGAAGTCCTAACTCCTGATACCTGAGAATGTGACCTACTTTGGAGCACGGTCTCTGTGATGTCATGTCATGAAGTTAAGGTTGAGCCCTACTCCAATGCCTGGAATCGTTTCATTCACAGTGAGGGAAGTTTACACACAGATACACACAGAGAACACCATGTGACAGAAGAGGCAGAGATTGGAGTGAAGCACCTAGAAGGCAAAGAACAAAGCACGACAGCCAGCACCAGAAGCTAAGACGCAGCAAAGAAGGATCCTTCCCCAGAGACTTCATGGAGAGTATGGCCCTGGGAACGTCTCGGTTTGGCACTTGTAGCCTGTGCCAGAGAGACAGTAGCCATAACAATGAGACAGTAAGTTTCTGCTCTTTAAGCAACAGTTTGTGGTCATTTGTTACAGCAGCTCCTGGGGGAACTAATATAGATTTTAAGGCCAAGAAGTAGGGTCCTGCTCTGGTAATTACCTAAAATGTAGGAGTCATTTCGAAATTGAGTAATGTATGCAGGCTCGAAGAATTCTGAGGTATATGATAAAAAGAAAGGCCTAAGAGGATGTCGGTGGTAGGATGAACATCCAGGTCACTTTCTGGTGAGGTCCCAGAGAAGGTGGGGACCATGCTGCTGGACATTGGAGGGACGATGGCACTTGCTATAAAATGGCAGGGGGCAGGGGGCTGGGAGGCAGGCTAAACTGAGGTGGGCTGCTGGGTGGAGAGTAGACCATGTAAGTGATGAACTTGAATATTTAGCTGAGGAGAATTCCGAGAACAATGTGGAAGATGTGGCCTGGTTTCTCCTTGCTGCTTCTAATGAAATGTGTGAGGAAAGAGAGTGGTTGCCTATCTGCCAGCCAAGGAGCACCAAGATGGCCAGCTGCCAGCAGAGCCCGGGAAGAAGCAAGCAAGGTCCTCCCCTCAAGGCTTCAGAGAGCACACGCCTCTGCTGGCATCTTGACTTTGGACTCCAGGAGCTACCACACAATCCATGGCTCAGCTGTTTCAACTGCAGTTTGGACGACCTGTCGTGCAGTGCTAGCCATCCAGTATGTCCCCTCCACCTTGCCCCTGCCTGTGTTCTTGTCCCATCCTCTGAGAAACCCAAAGGGCTCCCCTTCTGTGGCACGGTGTGAACAAGGCAAATCTTCTAGACTACACTCTTCCTCATTCCTGCCACATTTCTGGCCCAAATAGACCCTGGGTCTCCCTGATGAGAGAGAGCTTGGGGCTTTCTCAGAATTTAGATTTCAGCCCTCCGAAGACTTTTCTTTTTGGAAACAAATATACAACACCAAAACAAAAACTAACAATTGTTTCTTTTAAAGAGACACACAGGAATTTAAGACCTGGGAGTGCGGTTAAGGCCTCCTGAACTCGGAAGGCAAACAGGCAGCCTGTCAGAGCGCCATGAGCTGTGGGTCAGAGGTAAAAGCGGGCCCCAGTCCCAGCAGCAACAATCAATCTCTTGCTCTTACAGAATACCAACACTGCACAAAGGACTATTTTCTCTTAATCAGCAAAAATGTCTCCTTAATATATGAAAATCAGTCAGTGGAAAAGTGTGTGGGCCTGATTCTGCCACGATCAAGATCTATGGCTTGGAGAAAACCCAAACACAAACAGACCCCAAAAACCCACAATCCCCATGTGCCCCAGTATCTTTATGGATAAGAAGTCCCAGATTGTCTCAATTCAATGCCTCCTACAGAATAGCACCATGCGAGACTATCTGGGCCTCTCCCAACGAGGACGAATCCCAAGTCTCTCCCCCCACCCCAGCATGATTCATGAGCCTGGTCCCACTTACCCACACAACTTCTCAGGTGTTGGTTGGCTGTAGGTATAAATCTCCAGGTGGAACAGGGGCCTGTGGCCCCCAAAGGGAGACCCTGAGGAGGGCCCAGTCCCAAGACTCCTGGCTGGAGGACCCAGGTGTGAATATGAGTATGGGCCTTCTTTCCCCAGGGCTTTGATGTCCCAAGGGCCATCAGAGTAATGGACACTTACAGATGGTTATGGACATCACCTTTATTTACCAGCCAGCACCGACAGCCATGAACACAAGAAGCAAAGGCACAGGCATGTTTCACCCCGAGTTCTCTGCTACTCTCCACACACACAGCATCCTTCCTCACTCATCCGCCTAGACTTTCCAGTTCCACGCCTCCAAACCCCACAGCCTTTGCTTGGATGGACCCTGGATTCTTAGCCATTCCTCGGTACCAACGGTGGAAGAGGCGGTTTGGGAGAATGGGGGTCAGGGAAAGAACTCACAGGCTGCCAGGACCAGCCGACAGCCTTCAGTGATCTGCCCTCTCTGGGATTCAGAACAAAGTTGGCACGGTTTCTGCTGTTACCTTCGTTTCTTTCTTTTGGTTTCAACTTGACATCTTTTATTGCTTCACTCTCATCTTTGTGGAGGGTCTCGAGTGCTTTATTACAAATGATAAACACGGTAAGTAAATCTTTAACGAGGGATAAAGGAAAGACTGTTATATTTATGGCACCATATCACAGCACAGTTTTTTCTGTTATTGTTTCCCACAGTCCCTTGCATTTTCAAGAAACGGGCAACAGGGTGATTTCTCGTAAATTCACTCATGCAGAGAAAAACATACATCTTACTTCAGCCCCAGCAATTTCCTGCCTCACCTCTCCCGAGTCTGTCTTCCTCATCAGGCCACAAAGGCAAGGTCACAGGTTCATGTCTTCTCATTTGTGGCTGCTCTTGTGCTCAAAAGGGACTGGGGCAGGAAGGCGGGGCCAAGGAGGAACCCCACCATGGAGATCTCACTGGCCTCTGCACAGGATAATTTTTCCATCTCTCCCAGGCTGGTGCTGGCCTGAGGATGAGGTGGACGTCTTCCTGGGAATCTCCAACCAGGGCCCGTTCAAAGCAAGCACAGCAGCTAGATCTTTTGACCCTGATGTGGGCTGAACAAGTCAGTTCTGCTCTTTCTTAGAACAGGTGCACATGGATGCTGCTATCTTCCAAAATTTTGACCAATTTTTCTACTGGTTGTTTGTTCATTGAATGATTGATTGATTGATGAAAGTTTATTCGTTAATTTTGAGAGAGAGAGAGAATGAGGAGGGGAAGGCTAGATAAAGAGGAAGACAGAGGATCCCAAGCACACTCCCTGCCAGCACAGAGCCCAACACAGGGCTTGATTCAAGTACCGTGAGATCATCGTTCTGAGGTGAAACCATGAGTTGGATGTTCAACCAAATGAGCCCCCCAGGTTCCCCCAAGTTTTAAAAAATTTTCACTCAAAACATAAATAGCTAACAAACAGCCGAGCAGCCTTATTATTTTGACTATTATTTATTTATCAGGAAGATATAGAACGTGAAAGTTGCACTGAAATGAGACATGTCCAAGCTGTGAAAGAATAAAACGACTCTTTGGAAATACAGGGAGAGGCCAGCGTCTCTCTCACCCTCTGCAAGTTCACCATATCTGCAGTTAGTAGGACAGCGGGACTCCGTATAAAGACAGCTGTCTGTAAGACGGTGTTAACTGCTGCCTGGCTCCCTTTTGACGGTGTTTCATTTAACTGTACTAAGACACCTGAAGGGGAAGACAAAATGAGGCAAACTCCAGGCAGCCAGCAGGAAGGAAGAAAAGGGCAGTTGGCCTGTGGCCAGAGTTTGACCCAAAACTAGGACAGGCTTCCATATGCCCTGGAGGAACCCTACAGACCTAGTACTGGTGGGACAGCCATAAGTGGTGCAACGTATATATTTTTAAAAATATATTAAAGTCTCTTAATGTTGTTCTAAGATCATTCAGCAAATGAAGAAAGACCTATTTCAAAAAAAAAATCTACTAAATACTAGTAAGAACAGTGAGTCTGTGACGTTTACCATAAGATGCTTCCTCCCTTCCAACACACACTCACCTCCTCTGGAAGGAAACTGCCTTCTGGGAGGTGTGGCCAAGAAGCTGGGGCTCCCTGTCCCCTAAGCCTCCCAGCAAGAGAACAGTATCTTGGGAAGAATCAGCTGGTGGTCAGTAGGTTTAACCACTGGGTATAGTACAGACAGACAGAGTGGTTAGGGAAAGACACACACACTGGGGCTAAGACAACTGTCACCTCCCAGGACTGTGCAGGCCCAGGCTGCACCCTCTGAGGAGAGACACCAGAGGTTTCACCCTGCAGGGGAAGCAGACTTCACCAGGAGAGTCCAGCCAAACACGCAAACCCCCTGCACAAAGTTGCATTGAAGCAACCAGAGCAGATATCCTTGTCTTATCTCTGATCACAGGGGCCAAGCTCTCAGCCTTTCATCAAGTATGGTACCAGTGGGGGGAGTTTTCATACTGATTTCCTTCAGTTCTTTCAACATGCTTAGAACTGCTCTTTGGAAGCCCTGTCTCTGAATCCAACATCCAGGGCCTCTGCCAGGCAATTCCTGTGGCCTCAGATTTTCCAGTATATGGGTCACACCTTCCTGTTTCGTTGTACATCTTACAGTTCTTGTTAAAAACTGGGTATTTTAGGGAACATGGTCTAGTGGCTCTGGGTACTATTCCCTTTCTGCCTTTCTAGGCCTTGATTTGCTGCTGTCTGTGTGTCCATAAGAATACAGAAATCGCTGTTTTAAACAACAAAATAGAAATTCTGCAGCGGAAAAGTATGACTGAAATGAAAATTTTACTAGTGGAGCTCAACGATAGATTTGAATGGCTAGAACAAAGATTCAGTGAATTTGAAGATGTAATAATTATAAACACACATGAACTTCACAATTGAGCCCCAAAACACAGGAAGCAAAAAATAACAGGCGTCAAGGAGAAATAGACACTTCAACAACAAGCTGTAGACCTCAATGTCCATGTTGACCAACGCGTACCACAGCTAATCAGAAGGGCAAAACAGAAAGAGATGTGACCCACAGATAAACCAACTAGACCTAACACTAGAGCACTTTACCCAACGAAGTAGATTATGCATTCTGTTCAGGTACACAGAGAACGTTCTCCTAAATATGACCAATAGGCCATAAAATGAGCCTCAATAAATCTCAGAGACTTGAAATCCTAGAGTATAACAGGGGGTAAGCTCCTTTACATCAGTCTTGGCAATAATTTTTTGGATTTGACCACAAAAGCAAAGGCAGGGACAGATAAAATGAACAAGTGAGATTACATCCAACTAATAAGCTTCTGCCTGGCAAAGGAAACCATCAACAATACAAAAAGGCACCCGATTAAATGGGAGAAAGTAGGGGCGCCTGGGTGGCGCAGTCGGTTAAGCGTCCGACTTCAGCCAGGTCACGATCTCGCGGTCCGTGAGTTCGAGCCCCGCGTCGGGCTCTGGGCTGATGGCTCGGAGCCTGGAGCCCGTTTCCGATTCTGTGTCTCCCTCTCTCTCTGCCCCTCCCCCGTTCATGCTCTGTCTCTCTCTGTCCCAAAAATAAATAAACGTTGAAAAAAAAATTTAAATGGGAGAAAGTATTTGCAAATCGTATATTTGATAAAGGGTTAATACCCAACATACATACAGAACTCATATAATTAATAGCAACACCCGAGCAATTTATTTAAAAAGGACAGAGGAACTAAACAGGCATTTTCCCAAAGAGGACATCCAGGTGGCACATAGGTGCATGAAGATGTGCTCAGTATCACCATCATCAGGGGAAACGCAAATCAAAACCACAATGAGGTTTCCCCTCACACCTGTGAGAATGGCTATCCTCAAGAAGACAAGAGGTAACAAGTATTAGGGAGGATGTGGAGAAAAGGGAAACCTTGTGCTCTGTGCATGGGACGCAAATTGGTGCAGCCACTGTGGAAAACAGTATGGACGGTCCTCCAAAAATTATAGGTAGAATTACATTTGATCCAGCAATCCCACTTCTGGGTATTTATCCAGAAGAAATGCAAGCAAGATCTCAAAGAAAGATCTGTACTCACAAGCTCCCTACAGCATTGCTCACAATAGCCAAGATGTCGAAGCAACCTAAGCGTCCATCTATGGGTATATATATATTGTTCTGTGAAAAGAAAGAGGAACATCTTGTCATTTGCAACAACAGGGTCAAACTTGAGGGCATTATCGTAAGCGAAACAGGTCGAACAGAGAAAAACACACACTGTATGATATCATTTTATTGGAATTTTAAAAAGCCAAACTGATAGAAATGGAGAGTAGAACAGTGGTGACAAGGGGCTGGGGGATGGGGGGATGGGGAGACATTGGTCAAAGAGTACAAAGTTCCAGTTATAAGATGATTAAGTTGTGGGGATCTAACGTGCAGCAGAGTGACTATAGCTCATACCACTGTATCATACCTTAATAGTTACAGGAGAGTAGATGATCTTAAATGTTCTCACTCAAAACGAGTAATGGTAAATATGTGATGTGATGCAGGTGTTAGCTAATAATACTGTGGTGGCAATTATTTTGCAATATGGAGTGTATCAAATCAACACATTGCACCCTTTAAAATTACAGTGTTACATTTCAATTATATCTCAATAAAGCTGGATAGCATGTGGGGGGGGGGATAAGGTGGAGGGCCATGGGTGAGGTATCTTCACTAGAGAGAATGAACTGGCAAGACTGGCTAAAAATCAGGCCCCAGAGCATTAGCTTCAGGTTAACTGAAAGCCCTCTCTACACACGGGGAGAGTTGACTCCAGAAACTGTAAGTGAGTTAGGCAAGCTCGCAGAGATGATTCCAGAACAAACCAGGTCCAGGGCACATAGCACCATTCGCTGTTGTAGCCTTCTCTCCACAATTGTCTGGCTATTTTACTCACGGCTATTTTCCTCTCTCATGACCTCCTGAGAGGAGAAACAGACACTTGGGTCAGAGATACCAACTTGAGGCTAAACTAAGTCTCCTATGAAAATTCCATCCTCTTCCTGCTGTCTGATCTTTAATAGCTGAAAAGACCTCTTTTTCTTTAGGAATGAGGAGACTGGCAGATAGGACCACATTGGTGGCCCTGTCCACGCTGATGTCCAGTCAAGGATTCCTCCTTGATTCCTGGGGAAGGAGATTCTCAAGAGGCCATTTTATAGGAAAACACCCAAAAAGCAAAAGGCAACTGGAGATAATAGTGGGCAGAGGCCAAAACTGAGAACAGGCCTCAGAAGTCTAAACTGCCCTTCACTGAGGTTACAGCCCCTCCCGGGAACAAGATGTGGTGCCACAACGACCTTCGGAAAGGATCAGCACAGTCCCAGCAGCACAGGTGGGTTGTGCAGTGGAAACAACACAAAGGCACCACTTGCTGGCCCACCTGGCCCATGTCCTGTCCCTTTAAATCGGCACCACTGGGCCCTTCCTCCCTGGGCTCTGAGACTTCCTCCCTGTGCTGTGCTGGCAGGAACAGCCTCTGTACTCACAACCCAAGGCACAGCACCAGGTCACGGGTTTCTGCAGCCAACAGCAGAGCCTGTCACCACTTCTGCTGGAAGGTGAGCACACACGGGGAGGAAGGGAGCCACCTGGGGCAGGGGGGAGTGGAGGAATTGGGGGCGTAGGGGGGCTCTAAGAAATTCAGGGCCTGGTTGCAGCTCACTGAGTGGGCGCCTGCATTCTACTACCTCCCAGGAAGGGGAGCACGATCTAGAAAGAATAACTTCACCCTTGCAGGCTTTTCAGGGAGCTCTGAGTTTCAGAACAAGCAAGGGAAGAAGAAATGGTAAGCATCTTCTCCAGCCCTGGAGTGCGCACACTTTTACTTGGGACTACATACTTCGTCCTGCCCTGCTCCTCGCATGGTCAGAAAGGTGTTTGCTAGAAGCACTGTCAGGGCGGAGCACGCTGGAGAAAGCTGCAGACACTCCCTCTGAGGGCATGTGCAGCCAAGGAGAGAGACATTTCTGAGGACAAACAAGTGAGTCTAACCTCAGAACACATCGCAGAGTGGAAATCGTGTCTGTGAGCCGAACCCCACTCACACCCTCCACCTCCTCAGCCCTGTGCACCCCCAGGGACTTGCAGGAGCCAGCAACAGTTATGAACATGGTCTTCAGACCTCTGCAGTACACGTGCTTGTGTGTCCTTGCACATCCCGTCCCCCACCCAAGCTGCCCAGGCTCTGTGGGATGGAGCCCTCTTTATCCCCACACACTGGCTATACATGAAGGGCTTGGACAGGATGAATGGCTCGCAAACTCACAGCAGGGACCCAATGCATTAGAATCACTCAGAGGGTTGGGGAGGGTGCCTCGGTGGCTTGGTCCATTAAGCTTTGAGCCCTGGGATGGATTCTGTGCTGTCAGTTCAGTGCCTGGGGCCTACTTTGGATTCTTCGTCTCCCTCTCTCTCTCTGACCCTTCCCTGCTCATGCTCTGTCTCACCGTCCCTCAAAAAAATAAGGAAACAGTAAAAAATTAAAAAAAAAAAAAGAAATCCCTCAGGAGGAGGGGTGAGAGATACCGTTTTTTTAACGTTTATTTATTATTTATTTATTTGTTTGTTTGTTTATTTTTTAGACAGACATGTGAGCAGGGGAGGCACACATGAAGAAGAAGGAGAGAGAATCCGAAGCAGGCTCTGTGCTATCAGCACAGAGCCTGATGAGAGACTCAAACCCACAAACCATGAGATCATGAGCTGAACCAAAATTAAGAGTCAGACACTTAACAGACTGAGCCACAAAGGCACCCACTTTTTTCTTATTAAAGTACAGATCTATGAAACAAAAGGTCAAATATATATTTTAAAGACTCCCATAGATACCTCCAAAAGACAGCAGGTTCAGGAAGCAGGGGACTACATAATATCCAATTGCATTTAAGATGCTATGAGTCTCCATGTTCTACATCAGTCAATGACTCCAAGCCTCTAAACCCCAGATGTCAGCTCTCAGAAACTCTGGAAGAATTTTTCAAATCCCATCCCAAACCACTGCAAACCTTTGAGAAATCCCATAAAGGCCAGGAGGCCAGTGGATTTCCTAGAGCACGCTTGGTCAGTTCTGTCATCGATAAGGACTTCTTGCTTTAGCTAAATTCTTGTTCTTTGCACTGAATCTTCCGGCTGTTTCTTCAGTTCTGCTGTGCAGTCAGTTACGGGAGTTTGCTAATTTTTACACACAAGATCACTACTTACCTGAGGCCTGTGGGATCAACTTTACCAAGGGCTTTGGGGAGCCGAAAGGGGCGTTACGCAGAAGACAAACTGTCATCTAACGGGACAGAGACAAGTTATCAATCAACCCTTCCCTTTGCTTGTCCTTGTGTGTTGCCCATGGGACACGGCAGTAGCCAGGTGTTGCCATGAAGAGGTAGCATTTGAAATGGATGGCAGAGCACAGACAGGACTCAGACAGAAATGTGGGAGAGAAGGAGTGGTCATGGGGGTGAGCGCACAGGTGGGCTGGAAAGGCCCTGAAACCTGTCCTCTGCAGAGCAGCGGACCCAGAAGGTGCGTGATTGGGACACACGGCTGGCGAAGCAGACAGAGCAGAGCTGCGCCCTTGTGACCGGGTCCTTGTGAGATCAAGCAGACTCCATCAGTCAGTGGCTATCTGTAGTAAATCCTGCCAGACTTGGGGTCATTGCTTAGTTTGAGAGGCCTCAGATTCGGGGCAGGAACACCAGGAGCCAGAAGGGAGTGTCCGATCTCTCCAGCACACAGGTCATATTTACACAAATGACACAAGCCAAATTCTTTGGTCTTCGGAGAGTAGATCACAGGTTCTTCACATCAGCATGGGAGATAGGTATCGTTTCCAATTTTCAAAAGCAAACTGCAAACTCTCTTCTTGTCCCCCCCCCCCGCCCCTCCCTGGCCAACCGCCCTAAGGTGGTTCCCTAAGTCACTGAGGAGAATTTCTGATTCTCAGGGTTTTCCAAAGTCTCCCCTGGCTGTGGAATCTTCTGGGAAAACTTTGTGCCTACAGTTAATGCCACTGACATAAATTACCTGGGAAATTCTCAGCTAAGGCTCACTCACTGACACACAGGACGGGTTATCACCATCATTCTGTCATTTGCATTCATGGTCCCTGAAAGGACTAATGAGGCTCACCAAAGGATCGCACGGTTTGGTTCCAATAGCAACCAGGTCCTTCCAGGGTTCTTCCCCAAATTCTGATGTTCAGAGGAGGGCAGGAAGCATGACCTTTTCATTGGGATGTCACCAGCTCTTTGGACCTTGCCTGAGCCACCTTAGGTAGTTATACCTATTCGATAAACGAATGAATGATTGACGGAATGAAGGAACTAACAGGTTGTGTTTGGAACTCTTTCAGGTGGGCATGGGAGGACGCAAGATGGCCAGGGATGAAGAAAATGCCTATGGTAAGAACTGATCTCAGTGTGTACTTGCCCCTAGGCATCAGCTCTGGGTCCCAAGGCCATGGGCTAACTCAAGACTGAACAGAGACATTGGGGCACCTGGGTGGCTCAGTCGGTTGAGCGTCTGACTTCAGCTCAGGTCATGATCTCGCAGCTCGTGAGTTCGAGCCCCACGTTGGGCTCTGTGCTGACAGTTCAGAGCCTAGAGCCTGTTTCAGATTCGTCTCCCTCTCTCTCTGTCCCAACCCACTCGCATTCTCTGTCTCTCTCAAAAATAAATAAACATTAAAAAAAAAAAAAAGACTGAACAGAGACAAATCCCAGACATGTCCCCATGCTGGGGTGAAACAGCTAGAGCCCCAGCTTTGTATTTTTGCTGGACCTCTGCCCCTGCCCTACTGTAGGATATTAAGTGCCTTGACCAGACTGTGCCTTGGGTCCCAAAGGGTACAATGAGGATAATATATCTAGTCCGATCCCCACAGAAGATGTGGAGGGTTGAGATCATGGACTAGAGGGAACACGGTTTACCAGGTAGACTGTATACGTGAACAAGGATGGAGGGTTAACTGTGTCTTACTGGAAGCAGGTTTCCTAGAGAGAAGAGGGAGGAGGAGGGGAAGTGGAGGAAGGGAAGAAGCAAAGAGATCCTGTCACCGAATACTCTGAGCAACCCTGGGAGACACAACTCTCTGTCACCCCTCCCATTATGCAGAAGACGTTGAACGCTTAGACTAAACTTGCCCAGGGTTCCACAGCTGGCACATGCGGGGGTGTGATTCCAACCCGGGGTGTCTGGGACTCCAGACAGCCCTTCACTCCCAGGCCTTCTATGCCCTCCCGCATCTCCTCACTGGGATGGCCCTGGGAGAAGTCTGGCAGAGGCCTGGGAAGTCGTCAAGCACGGAGCAGCTCTGCACGGTGCGGACGACCAGAGGCAATGTCAGCTGAAGTCATGGCCTGCGACCGTTGAGGGGGACCCTCCAGAGCAGTGTGCACCCGGTGCAGGAGCATGGACTGGGGGACAGGTGCACGCACTGGAGCCAAAGATGGAAGAGAGGTGGCTACAGATGCCCCCGGAGTCGCACAAGCTCTAACCAGAGCGCCTGGGAAAGGCCCGGTTGGACAAGCGGAAGCGGGAGGCGTCGGTGCCCTCCTCCGTTCAGGAGGCAGCCCGGAGCCCCGGTGGAGCGGGACGCGCGCTCTCAGGCCGGCGGCCCACGCCTACTCTGTCCTCACAGGTTCCCAGGACCCGGACGACCAGCAGCCGCAGGCGCAGGAGCGCAGGCTCAGGCTCATCCTGGCCGGCAGGACCGGAGTGGGCAAGAGCGCCACGGGCAACAGCATCCTGGGCCACAGGCTCTTCCCGTCCAGGCTCGCGGCCACCCCGGTGACCAGAAGCTGCGCCCTGGGGAGCCGCAGCTGGGCCGGGTGGCGCGTGGAGGTCACCGACACCCCCGACCTCTTCACCGCCCAAGGCCGGCGCGCGGACCCGGACTGCACCGAGCGGGCCAGCTGCTACCTGCTCTCGGCGCCCGGGCCGCACGCGCTGCTGCTGGTCACGCAGCTGGGCCGCTTCACCGCCCAGGACGAGGAGGCGGCGCGCGGCGTCCGCGAGCTGTTCGGGGCCGGCGTCCTGGCGCGCGCCGTGCTCGTCTTCACGCGCCGGGAGGACCTGGAGGGGGGCTCGCTGCACGACTACGTGCGCGCCACCGACAACCGCGCGCTGCGGGCCCTGGTGGCCGAGTGCGGCGGCCGCGTGTGCGCCCTGGACAACCGGGCGGCGGGCGCCGAGCGCGATGCGCAGGTGGGCGAGCTGCTGGCGCTGGTGGAGCGGCTGGCGCTGGAGCACGACGGCGCGCCCTTCACCGACGACGTGTACGGCCTGGCGTGGGCCCGGCGCCACGCGCGTCCCGAGGACACGCTCCGTCTGGTGGCCGCGCGGCTGGCGGCCCGCGGTCTGGGGCGGGGGTGGGGTCCGCAGTGGGGGCGGGGGCGGCGCTGGGTGGAGGCCGCAAGGCGGGGGTGGCCGCTGGCGCTCCTGCTGCTGGGGGGCGCACTGTTACTTGTCCTGCTGCTTCTCCAGCGGGGGGCTCCAGGCCCAGATTGAAGGAGCTGCCCTTCCAAATGCGGGGAGCCTGGCAGGTAAAGGGGCTGGGTCAAGGCGCTGAGGGGAACTTAAACCCAATTTCAAAGGAAACGTGGAGTTTCAGACTGGGAGTCTTAATGACTCAGGACGGCTTGGACACTGTATCGACTTTGCAAAGGCTCAAGTTCACTTTTAGCATTCAAATGTCACTTTTGACTATATGTACACTATTCAAATAAATATGGTTAACTTTCAAATGTCCTTAATTCATTTTAGTAGTTTGGGTGTATTTTTCCTTCTTGAAAAAATAGTGCATTGATTGGTAGTGTTTTAGATAGAAAGTGGATTCATGGCAAATGGAAACAAACATTTGTGTGTGTGTGTGAGCATTTATCAAAACGTAGACACTGTCTTAGTCCGCTTGAGTTGCTATTAAAAAAACAACAACGGGAAAGCTCTCAGTTTTTCCCCATTGAGGATGATATTAGTTGTGGGCTTTTCATAAGTGGCCTTTATGGTGTTTAAGTATGTTCCTTCTATCCCAACTTTCTCCAGGGTTTTTTTTAAGAAAGGATGCTGAATTTTGTCAAATGGTTTTTCTGCATTGATTGACAGGATCACATGGTTCTTTTCTTTTCTTTTATTAATGTGATGTAGCACACTGATTGATTTGCATATATTGCACCAGCCCTGCAGCCCAGAAATGAATCCCACTTGAAAATGGTAAATAACTCTTTTTATATGCTGTTGAATTTGACTTGCTAGAATCTTACTGAGAATTTTTGCATCCATATTCATCAGGGATATTGGCTTGTAGTTCTCTTTTTTTTTTTTTGCTGGGTATCTGTCTGGTTTAGGAATCAAATTAATGCTGGCTTCAAAGGATGAGTCTAGAAGTTTTCCTTCCCCTTCTATTTTTTGGAACAGCTTGAGAAAGATAGGTATTATCTCTGCTTTAAATGTCTGGTAGAATTCCCCAGGGAAACCATGTGGTACAGGACTCCTATTTGTTGGGAGATTTTTGATAACTGATCAAATTTTTTATTTCTTCCTGTTTGAGTTTTGGAAGTGTGTGGGTGATTAGGAATTTGTCCATTTCTTCCAGGTTGTCCAATTTTTTGGCATATAATTTTTCATGGTATTCCCTGAGAATTGCTTGTATTTCTGAGGGATTGAGATCAGACACATGACAGGGATGTCCACTCTCACCACTGTGTTTACCATGGTGTTGGAAGTCCTAGCATCCGCAATCAGACAAAAAAAGAAATCAAAGGCATCAAAATTGGCAAAGATGAAGTCAAGCTTTCACTTTTTGTAGATGACATGATATTATACATGGAAAACCCGATAGATTCCACCAAAAATCTGCTAGAACTGATACATGGATTCAGCAAAGTCGCAGGATACAAAATCAATGTACAGAAATCAGTTGCATTCTTATACGCCAATAATGGAGCAACAGAAAGACAAACTGATCCGATTCACAATTGCACCAAGAAGCATAAAATACCTAGGAATAAACCTAACCAAAGATGTAAAAGATCTGGATGCTGAAAACTATAGAAAGCTTATGAAGGAAATTGAAGAAGATACAAAGAAATGGAAAAACATTCCATGCTCATGGATTGGAAGAGTAAATATTGTTAAAATGTCAATACTACCCAAGGCTATCTACACATTCAATGCAATCCCAATCAAAATTGCACCAGCATTCTTCTTGAAGCTAGAACAAGCAATCCTAAAATTTGTGGGAACCACAAAACACACTGAATAGCCAAAGTAATATTGAAGAAGAAGACCAAAGCAGGAGGCATCACAATCCCAGACTTTAGCCTCTACTACAAAGCTGTAATCATCAAGACAGCATGGTATTGACACAAAAATAGACACATAGACCAATCGAATAGAATAGAGACTCCAGAATTGGACCCACAAAAGTATGGCCAACTAATCTTTGACAAAGCAGGAAAGAATATCCAATGGAAAAAAAGTCTCTTTAACAAATGATGCTGGGAGAACTGGACAGCAACATGCGGAAGAATGAAACGAGACCACTTTCTTACACCATTCACAAAAATAAACTCAAAATGGATAAATGACCGGAATGTGAGACAGGAAACCATCAAAACCCTAGAGGAGAAAGCAGGAAATAACCTCTCTGATCTCAGCCGCAGCAATTTCTTACGTGACACATCTCCAAAGGCAAGGGAATTAAAAGCAAAAATGAACTTTTGGGGCCTCATGAAGATAAAAAGCTTCTGCACTGCAAAGGAAACAAGCAACAAAACTAAAAGGCAACCTACAGAATGGGAAACGATGTTTGCAAATGACATATGAGACAAAGGGCTAGTATCCAAAATCTATAAAGAACTCACCAAACTCCACACCTGAAAAACAAATAATCCAGTGAAGAAATGGGCAGAAAACATGAATAGACACTTCTCTAAAGAAGACATCCAGATGGCCAGCAGGCACATGAAAAGATGCTCAACATCACTCCTCATCAGGGAAATACAGATCAAACCACACTGAGATACTATGTTAAACAACAGCGGTGAGAGTGGGCATCCCTGTCGTGTTCCTGATCTCAGGGAAAAAGCTCTCAGTTTTTCCCCATTGAGGATGATGTTAGCTGTGGGCTTTTCATAAATGGCTTTTATGATGTGTAAGTATGTTCCTTCTATCCCGACTTTCTCAAGGGTTTCTATTAAGAAAGGGTGCTGGATTTTGTCAAAGGCCTTTTCTGCATGGATTGACAGGATCATATGGTTCTTCTCTTTTTTTTTTATTAATGTGATGTATCACGTTGATTGATTTGCGAATGTTGAACCAGCCCTGCATCCCAGGAATGAATCCCACTTGATCATGGTGAATAATTCTTTTTATATGCTGTTGAATTCGATTTGCTAGTATCTCATTGAGAATTTTTGCAACCATATTCATCAGGGATATTGGCCTGTAGTTCTCTTTTTTTACTGGGTCTCCGTCTGGTTTAGGAATCAAAGTAATACTGGCTTCATAGAATGAGTCTGGAAGCTTTCCTTCCCTTTCTATTTCTTGGAATAGCTTGAGAAGGATAGGTATTATCTCTCTTTAAACATCTGGTAGAACTCCCCTGGGAAGCCATCTGGTCCTGGACTCTTATTTGTTGGGAGGTTTTTTTTTTCAATATATGAAATTTATTGTCAAATTGGTTTCCATACAACACCCAGTGCTCATCCCAAAAGGTGCCCTCCTGAATACCCATCACCCACCCTCCCCTCCCTCCCACCCCCCATCAACCCTCAGTTTGTTCTCAGTTTTTAACAGTCTCTTATGCTTTGGCTCTGTTGGGAGATTTTTGATAACCGATTCAATTTCTTCGCTGGTTATGGGTCTGTTCAAGCTTTCTCTTTCCTCCTGATTGAGTTTTGGAAGAGTGTGGGTGTTTAGGAATTTGTCCATTTCTTCCAGATTGTCCAATTTGTTGGCATATAATTTTTCATAGTATTCCCTGATAATTGTTTGTATCTCTGAGGGATCGGTTGTAATAATTCCATTTTCATTCATGATTTTATCTATTTGGGTCATCTCCCTTTTCTTTTTGAGAAGCCTGGCTAGAGGTTTGTCAATTTTGTTTATTTTTTCAAAAAACCAACTCTTGGTTTCGTTGATCTGCTCTACCGTTTTTTTTAGATCCTATATTGTTTATTTCTGCTCTGATCTTTGTTATTTCTCTTCTGCTGGGTTTAGGCTGCCTTTGCTGTTCTGCTTCTAGTTCCTTTAGGTGTGCTGTTAGATTTTGTATTTGGGATTTTTCTTGTTTCTTGAGATAGGCCTGGATTGCGATGTATTTTCCTCTCAGGACTGCCTTCGCTGCATCCCAAAGCGTTTGGATTGTTGTATTTTCATTTTCGTTTGTTTCCATATATTTTTTAATTTCTTCTCTAGTTGCCTGGTTGACCCACTCATTCTTTAGTAGGGTGTTCTTTAACCTCCATGCTTTTGGAGGTTTTCCAGACTGTTTCCTGTGGTTGATTTCAAGCTTCATAGCATTGTGGTCTGAAAGTATGCATGGTATGATTTCAATTCTTGTATACTTATGAAGGGCTGTTTTGTGACCCAGTATGTGATCTACCTTGGAGAATGTTCCATGTGCACTCGAGAAGAAAGCATATTCTGTTGCTTTGGGATGCAGAGTTCTAAATATATCTGTCAAGTCCATCTGATCCAATGTATCATTCAGGGCCCTTGTTTCTTTATTGACCTTGTGTCTAGATGATGTATCCATTTCTGTAAGTGGAGTGTTAAAGTCCCCTGCAATTACCACATTCTTATCAATAAGGTTGCTTATGTTTGTGAGTAATTGTTTTATATATTTGGGGGCTCCGGTATTCGGCGCATAGACATTTATAATTGTTAGCTCTTCCTGATGGATAGACCCTGCAATTATTATATAATGCCCTTCTTCATCTCTTGTTACAGCCTTTATTTTAAAGTCTAGTTTGTCTGATATAAGTATGGCTACTCCAGCTTTCTTTTGACTTCCAGTAGCATGATAAATAGTTCTCCATCCCCTCACTCTCAATCTAAAGGTGTCCTCAGATCTAAAATGAGTCTCTTGTAGACAGCAAATAGATGGGTCTTGTTTTTTTATCCATTCTGATACCCTATGTCTTTTGGTTGGCACATTTAATCCATTTACATTCAGTGTTATTATAGAAAGATATGGGTTTAGAGTCATTGTGATGTCTGTATGTTTTATGCTTGTAGTGATGTCTCTGGTACTTTGTCTTGCAGGATCCCCCTTAGGATCTCTTGTAGGGCTGGTTTAGTGGTGACAAATTCCCTCAGTTTTTGTTTGTTTGGGAAGACCTTTATCTCTCCTTCTATTCTAAATGACAGACTTGCTGGATATAGGATTCTCGGCTGCATATTTTTTTTCTGTTTAGCACACTGAAGATCTCGTGCCAATCCTTTCTGGCCTGCCAAGTTTCAAAAGAGAGATCAGTCACGAGTCTTACAGGTCTCCCTTTATATGTGAGGGCACGTTTATCCCTTGCTGCTTTCAGAATTTCTCTTTATCCTTGTATTTTGCCAGTTTGACTATGATAGGTCATGCAGAAGATCAATTCAAGTTACGTCTGAAGGGAGTTCTCTGTGCCTCTTGGATTTCATGCCTTTTTCCTTCCCCAGTTCAGGGAAGTTCTCAGCTATTATTTCTTCAAGTACCCCTTCAGCACCTTTCCCTCTCTCTTCCTCCTCTGGGATACCAATTATGCATATATTATTTCTTTTTAGTGTATCACTTAGTTCTCTAATTTTCCCCTCATACTCCTGGATTTTTTTTATCTCTCTTTTTCTCAGCTTCCTCTTTTTCCATAACTTTATCTTCTAGTTCACCTATTCTCTCCTCTGCCTCTTCAATCCGAGCCGTCGTGGTTTCCATTTTGTTTTGCATTTCGTTTAAAAGCGTTTTTCAGCTCCTCGTGACTGTTCCTTAGTCCCTTGATCTCTGTAGCAAGAGATTCTCTGCTGTCCTCTATACTGTTTTCAAGCCCAGCGATTAATTTTATGACTATTATTCTAAATTCACTTTCTGTTATATTATTTAAATCCTTTTTGATCAGTTCATTAGCTGTTGTTATTTCCTGGAGATTCTTCTGAGGGGAATTCTTCCGCTTGGTCATTTTGGATAGTCCCTGGAGTGGTGCGGACCTGCAGGGCACTTCCCCTGTGCTGTGGTATATAACTGGAGTTGGTGGGCAGGGCCGCAGTCAGACCTGATGTCTGCCCCCAGCCCACCACTGGGGCCACAGTCAAACTGGTGTGTGCCTTCTTGTCCCCTCTCCTAGGGGCAGGATTCACTGTGGGTGGTGTGGCCCGTCTGGGCTACTTGCACACTGCCAGGCTTGTGGTGCTGGGGATCTGTCGTATTACCTGGGGTGGGTAGGCAAGGTGCACAGGGCCAGGAGGGGCAGGCTTAGCTCGCTTCTCCTTAGGTGATCCACTTCAGGAGAGGCCCTGTGGCAGCGCGAGGGAGTCAGATCTGCTGCCGGAGGTTTGGCTCCGAGAAGCACAGAGTTGGGTGTTTGCGCGGAGCGAGCAAGTTCCCTGGCAGGAACTGGTTCCCTTTGGGATTTTGGCTGGGGGATGGGCGAGGGAGATGGCGCTGGCGAGCGCCTTTGTTCCCCACCAAAATGAGCTCTGTCATCTGTCTGGGGGCTCAGCAGCTCTCCCTCCCTTTGTCCTCCAGCCTTCCCGCTTTCCGAGCAGAGCTGTTAACTTATGACCTCCCAGACGCTAAGATGCGCTTGCTGTCGGAACACAGTCTGTTCGGCCCCTATGCTTTTGCCAGCCAGACTCGGGGGCTCTGCTTGGCCGGCAGGCTGCCCCTCCGCCCTGGCTCCCTCCCGCCAGTCCCTGGAGCGCGCACCGCCTCGCCGCCCTTCCTACCCTCTTCCGTGGGCCTCTCGTCT